>NC_142652.1:65125000-65327500 GCF_055504915.1 Nelumbo nucifera
CAGGACAATGGTCACTTTTTAAAACAGTTTGACTCCCAAGAACCTCCCCATTCCTAAGGGCAGCAACCACACCCATCTCACAAGGACGACCATCAGCAGATTCAGCAATTTTCATCAAAGATGGTTTCAAGCTTGCATATCCAAGTGCACCCATTGGATTTCTTCTCAGTAACCTGGAAACAGAAACAGTATCAATATCATAAAAACCAAAGCACATTGGAGCCCAAAAATGAATGACAATGATGCAGAATATTCTATGAAACAGGTGACTCATCATATGACATAAAAAGATATTTGGATGAACTAGAAATTGCTCTCTAAGCATTGATAATGTCTTTGGTTCCTTTACAAACTGATCATTTCCAAATTAGTATTAAACATTGACAAATCCCTATGAGGTTTGGTCCCCAGTCAGAGAATGCATATTTATCATGATATGTCTTTTATCATAGAAATATGAACCCAGATTTCTTTGATTAACTTTTCAGATCGTCATCCTCTTCTGATTCCATCCTCGATCACTTTTCTTCCTTTATTTTTTTCTTTTTTAGCTTTTTACTCTGTAGAAACCACTGATGTGGTCCCCACCTCTTTCTATTGTACTCGTATACAACTATTAGTTATTAGTCTTTTATTAGGATTTTATTTTTGCCATGTAAGCAGTCTTATCCTTCTTCAGAATTAATATAAATAGAAAGAGGGAGGTGGCAGATTAAGCATCCTCTTCTTTTCTGAAACCCTTCCTTCGAATTCTTCTTCTCTTCTTCTCTTCTTCTCTCTTTCTCCTCTCATCTTCTTAATTTCTTGTTGATTATACACCACAGCTTGGGCTGTTAGTAGTCTCATACGACTACATGGTATCAGAGCGAAGGAAGACAAGGACCTAATATGTGAACATTGCAAGAAACCTAAGCATACCAAAGAAACCTGTTGGAAGCTACATCCTCATCTAGTTCCAGCAAAACTCAGGAACAAAAAAGGGAATGCTAATACAGCTGTTACTACTGATTGTGCAACCTCATCAGGCAAAAGAGCATCACCACTAGACACTCTAACTGCAGTCCGAGCTGCCTTGACTCAGTTGAAAAAGGAGGTTGTTAATTCAGCATCATCATCTCAGCCAGTCACAACATCAGCTCCTCCCACCTCAACATTTGCTCATTTAGATACACAGGTCTCATCTTATCATGCTTCAGCTCTAGGTAACACTGAACATTGTTGGGTAATAGACTTAGGTGCATTTGATCATATGACTGGTTTGCCTTCATTGTTTACTACCTATCACTTATCCTTTGGTAAAGACAAGGTGTTTATTGCTGATGGATCACTTGTTCCCATTTCTATCTTCTGTTCTGCATGTTCTTAAACTTAGCACCAATTTACTTTCAGTTAGCAGCATTACTAAAAACCAGAATTGCTCTGTAACCTTTTTCCTGATCGATGTGTTTTTCAAGACTTGGAGACAAGGAAGGTGATTGAGACTGGCCGTGAGACAAATGGAATCTATCTGCTTGGAGGAGGTTCACAGTGGTAAGGTAGTGAAGTTAGAGGGTCTTTTGTTTCTCAGTCTATTGGTCAAGTCATGCTTTGGCATAACCAATTGGGTCGTTTATCCTTTAGATCTTTGAAAAGCTTGTTTCCTAGTTTATTTGAATCTATCTAGATGTCCAGTTTAAAGTGTGAAAGTTGTGAGCTCGCAAAGCATTGTAGAACAACCTATTCATTAAGTAATAAGAGAAGTAGTGTTCCTTTTGACATTGTGCATACCGATGTTTGGGGACCATATCACATCACTGCTATGGGGGGGTACATATACTTCTTACTGTTTGTTGATGACTACACCCGATTTTCTTGGGTCTACTTGATGCATTCTCGTGATGAGGTTCCTACCCTGACCCAGACCTTTCATTAGATGATTTTAACCTAGTTTGGGGTAAAAGTAAAAATTTTCAGATCTGATAATGCGAGAGAATACTTTAAAACATCACTAGCCACTTATTTTCTTGACCATGGGATTATCCATCAGAGTACCTGCCCTCATACCCCTTAGCAGAATGGGGTCGCTGAGAGAAAGAATAGGCACATATTGGAAGTAGCTAGAAGTATCATATTTAACTCCAATGTGCCTATACATTTCCGGGGAGGTGCCATTCTCACAGCTGTGTATCTCATCAACCGAATCCCTTCACAGGTTCTTGACATGAAACCTCCACTCACTCTTTTATATCCTGATAAAGAGCTATTTTGTCCCTCTTAAAACCTTTGGTTGTACCTGCTTTGTGCAAACTCTTGGCCCTCACCGTTCCAAATTTGACCCTATAGCCTCAAAATGTATTTTCCTTGGTTATGCACAAACTCAAAAGGGATACTGCTGCTATGAACCTACTTTGGGAAAGAGATTTGTATCCATGGATGTTACTTTCTTTGAGGATGTGCCTTATTACTCTAGGATTTCTTCTTAGGGGGAGAGTAGTAAGGTTGGGGTTAACACATCAAAAGTTCCTTTACCTGTTCAATTGAGTAAAGAGGGGTGTAATGGGGAGGGTTGTCAAAACTGTTGGGATTTGAGAGTTTATCACAGACGGTGGAGGCAAGTTGATTTCGGTCATCAGCAGTCCAAGCCAGCCCCAATTCCTTCTGAGGATCTAGATCCAGTTACTACATCTCTTCCATCTCCCATTACAAATGAGCCTTCTCCATCTTCTGACCCCTCACTTCCATTGAATGACCTTGACCTTCCTATTGCAGTCCGTAAAGGCAAACGCCGTTGCACCTCATCCACAGCCCACTGTATCTCACAATTCTTGTCCTATGATCATCTGTCTCCCTCTTACAACTCCTTTCTTACATCCATTGCTGATATTCCCATTCCCATAACAGTACATGAAGCCCTGACCATTCCTGAGTGGAAGGATGCAGTGAAGGTAGAAATGGATACCCTTCTGAGAAACAATACCTGGGAGCTAGTTGATCAACCTAAAGGGAAGAAACCAAATGGATGTAGATGGGTGTTTATTGTGAAACATAATGCTGATGGTTCCATCGAAAGGTATAAGGCCCGGTTAGTTGCAAAGGGATTTACTCAGACTTATGGTATAGATTACTTGGAGACTTTCGCACCAGTAGAAAAAATGACCACCATCAGAGTGTTATTATCTCTTGCAGCCAGTTACTCTTGGCCCTTGTTCCAAATGGATGTTAAAAATGCCTTCCTCAATGGAGAATTGTAAGAAGAAGTGTACATGCAGTTACCTCCTGGCTTTTATAGTACAGAGACAGGTAA
The DNA here is from genome assembly GCF_055504915.1 of Nelumbo nucifera. NCBI lineage: Eukaryota > Viridiplantae > Streptophyta > Magnoliopsida > Proteales > Nelumbonaceae > Nelumbo > Nelumbo nucifera. The sequence continues at coordinate 65,128,284 of NC_142652.1, forward strand.
GAAGGTTTGCCGGCTGAATAAAGCTTTGTATGGACTAAAACAGTTCCCTAGAGCTTGGTTTGATAGATTCAGACAAGCCCTTGAAAAGTTTTGCTATGTGCAGGCTCAACAAGATCACACTTTGTTCATTAAGAAAGTGGATACTTCCTTGACTCTACTTGCTATATATGTGGATGACATTGTAGTAATAGGGAGTGATAACAATGAAATTGAGTCTCTTAAGAAACTTCTCCATCAAGAACTTGAGGTAAAAGACATGGGAGAGTAGAGTCAAGGAAGTATGTCCTTTGTTTCTCAAAGGAAGTATGTCCTTGATTTGTTAGAAGAAACAGGAAAGTTGGGTGTTAAGCCAGCCAATACACCTATTGAACATAATCACAAGATTAATGCAGAAGGTGGAGAGCCTCTTGAAGATAAAGCTATGTTCGAAAGATTAGTTGGGAAACTACTCTATCTTTGTCTTACATGACCAGACATCAGCTATGCAGTCAGTGTTTTTAGTCAGTATATGCACTCTCCTAGAACTACCCACCTACTTGCTGTTGAGAGGATATTGGCATATTTAAAGAGGTGTCCAGGCAGAGGTGTACTATTTAAGGATAATAATCACATGAAGATAGAATTTTACACAGATGCAGATTGGGCCGGTTGTGTTGATGATAAAAGGTCTACCTTTGGATATTGTGCCTTTGTAGGAGGTAACCTTGTTTCTTGGAGTAAGAAACAAAATGTTGTTTCTCGTTCCAGTGCTGAAGCTGAATATCGGTCCATGGCAAATGGTGTGGCTGAAATACTATGGTTGAAATCACTGTTTGATGAATTGGGTATTACCTATGAGAAACCTCTAATGTTGTACTGTGATAATCAGGCTGCTATTAATATAGCTCATAAGCCGGTACAACATGACAGAACCAAGCACATTGAACTGGATCGACATTTTATTGGGGAAAGGGTTGCATCTCAAGAAGTCTGTCTTCCATATATCAGCTCCAACATGCAGCTTGCCGATCTTCTCACCAAGGCAATTTCAAAGAAGAAGTTAGAAGCAGATCTATGCAAGTTGGGAATGACAAACATCTATTCCCAACTTGAGGGGGAGCGTAGAAACCACTGATGTGGTCCCCACCTCTTTCTATTGTACTCATATACAACTATTAGTTGTTTAAGTCAGTCCACAATTAGTTATTAGTCTTTTATTAGGATTTTATTTTTGCCATGTAAGCAGTCTTAACTTTACTTCAGAATTAATATAAATAGAAAGAGGGGGGCGGCAGATTAAGCATCCTCTTCTTTTCTGAAACCCTTCCTTCGAATTCTTCTTCTCTTCTTCTCTCTTTCTCCTCTCATCTTCTTAATTTCCTATTGATTATACACCACAACTTGGGCTGTTAGTAGTCTCATACGACTACATACTCCAAAAGGATCTGTTGGTGATTTAACCTATTATGGGCCTTTTTTCCACATTATGAGAGATATTGCATTTTTACAGAAATTTAAAAAGCCAACAAAAGGAGATCATAAGTACAAAATTAAAGGTTTTACTCTTTGGAATCAGGATGGACCATGGTATTTAGGACATGCAATTAGGGAGGCATGATTGTTGGTTTCCGAGTGAACATCTCATTCATATGGATTTAATAATCCACCATTCCACCAACTATTTGCTGATTGGTATTGCTAAGGAGGGAGTCACAAGACCCACAATGAACTGGGGAGCATCCATGCCAGAATAGTCTTGTTTTGGATATTGACTACTTTCTTCTATTGGGCTGTCATCTTTGTTATCCTTTCAAATTGTATCACCTGCTCTTGGTCATATCATTTTATTTCTATTTTTCTAATTTTCTTTCTTGAAGTGTTTATAAGTTTCCTCATATTATGCTTTTGTAATTTCCTCACTAATGACAACGATAATGATTATCTTCAGATACTGACATCTCATCTCTATTTTGGAATCTGATAGCAATCATTGCCTAACATCTCAACTCTATTTACTATTGGCTTACTCTCCCCTTTATTAAAACAAGATTATGTGGAGGTGCATGTAATCATTGCAATGCTATTTTTTTAGAGAGATAGTCTTCTCAAACAAGTAGTAATCAAATGATGTTCTAATTGGTTTCATACTTAAACGGAGTTTGAAGACTTCTACTGGAGAGGTTTCAAGTTTTGGACATTGCATGCATTCTGTACCCAGTACTTAGGGAATCAAAATATTTGTATCTCTTTTGGGTAGTGGAATAGGGAGTCAAACTTCAGATGACTAGGACTAGAATCATGAATGAAACAACACATAACCAAACACTCTCAGAAGAAGATAGAAAACCTGATCATCAGGGCACAAAACCTGATGCAGGGACTAAACATGAAGTATTCTTGATGAAAATCTATTATGTACTAGTGTGAACTGGATCACCCTAAAAGCAAGTAGGAAAATATACCTGAAATAGTACTCATTGCAATGCTTTTTTTGGAGAGTCGCTTGCTCTTCTATTTATGAAGTAGAAGAGGTGGTAGGGGCAGAAACCAGACAACATAAGGACAGTGTTGGTGGTGGCTGTTTCTTGCACTGCATGCTGAGCTAGTTGGGGAAGGAGATAGTGAACTTGTCAAAGGAAGAAATAGTACAATTTGGTTGTTGTATAGGGTGTATAAGTGAGGTTCAAAGTATCGATAAACCCCAATATGGTGGAAGGGGTATACCAGTGCTTTAAACCCCACACTTATATTTATTTTAGTTTTTTCTTTCAAAACCTTTTTAGTGTCTGAGTCAGAGAGAGAGAGAGAGAGAGAGAGAGAGAGAGAGAACAACAGTTTGGTGGGTGTGTCAAAAGTGACAGTCGACACCTAAGAGAATGATATTTATATTAAAAAGGTAAAAGGACAAATCTGCCCTTAATATACATAAGATCGTGTACAAAACAAACTATTGTACAAGAAAGAAAGTAAAAGTAAAAAAATAGCCCTATGCTCTCTTTATCTTTACATTCCCCTTCAAATTGATGCCTAGAAATAAGCATCAATTTGTCCATTAGAAATATATGTTGAGCCCGAGTCATTGCCCTTGTCAATAGATCTGCAAATTGGAGGCTTGAGGACACATGTGGAAGAGAAATAGTACTGGCAAGAAGTAGATCATAAATGAAGTGGCAAATAACTTCGATATGTTTTGTGCGCTCATGGAATACAAGGTTTGATGCAATTTTGATTGCACTTACATTGTCTACAAAGAGAGGAATAAAGGGTGATGACATGTTGAGGATGCCACATAGGAGAGCTCAAAGCCATATAATTTCATTGCACATTGAGGACATGGCTCTGTATTCAGCTTCAGTGGAAGATTTGGATACTGTGGATTGTTTCTTGCACTTCCATGAAATGAGAGAGTTGCTTAAGAAAACACACCAACTTGTAGTAGATCATTGGGTGTCTAGGCATCCATCCCAATTAGCCTCCACATAGGTAGTGAGGTTAATGGAGGATAAAGAGGAGAAGAATATGCCGTAAGATAAAGTCCCCCTTACATATCTAATATTCTGATGGACGACAAACAAGTGTGGTTGTCTTGGGGATGACACAAACTGGCTCACAAATTGGAATGCATAAGATATATCCGGTCGAGTCATGGTAAGATAGATTAGACTGCCTACTAGCTGATGATAGAGAGTAGAATCTTCAAGAGGAGAACCGTCATTCTAATTAAGTTTTAGATTAATTTCCAATAGAGTATCAACCATCTTGGAATCACTAAGATTGGCCATTCTGACAAGATCAGCCATATATTTATGTTGGTTGACAAATTAACCCTGAGAATTACGACTTACTTCAAGCCCTAACAAATAAGTCAAAGGACTCAAGTCCTTCATCTTGAAAGATTCATTGAGCATTCGTTTCAAATCAGCAACTGCTTCTGCATCATTCCTTGTAATGAGTATATTGACAACATAGAGAAGTAGAATTGTCACCCCTTGCTCCCGATGTAAGGCAAAGAGGGAATGATCTGAAGAGCTCTGAATAAAGCCAATGTCAATGATAACAGATCCAAATCTCTCAAACCAACCCCTAGGAGATTGTTTGAGGCCATATAGAGACTTCTTTAGGTGGCAAACAAGTTGTGGATCTGTGCAATATCCAGGAGGAGGCTTCATGTACACGGTCTCCTTCAATTCCCCGTGTAGGAATGCATTCTTTATGTCCATCTGATGAATTTTCCAATGTTTTGTTGGAGATATAGCTAGTAGGAGTTGTGCGGTGGTCATTTCTACTACAGAAGCAAAAGTCTCCTCATAGTCTATCCCGTACTCATGTTTATAACCTTGTACCTATCTAGGCACCCATCAGACTTCAAATTCACAGAGTAAACCAAGCGACTCCTAATGAGAGAGGCTTCAGGTGGAGCTTTAACCAGGTCCAAGGTGTCATTCTCAAGAAGGGCTTAGATCCCAGAGTCCATGACATATTTCCAATGTGAAATTGCTACAGCCTGCTGGTAAGATTTGGGAATGTCTGGTGGATAAAACAACAAAAAAGGAGCTATGGTCTGGTGAGAAACCATAGTAGTTAGGTAGACGAGAAATTCTAGAGGAACAACGCAAAGTGGGTGTAGTGGGTTCAAGTGGAGGATCAGATGAACTTATAGGAACAGATGGAGTGATGTAGACCATTGCCTCCTGAAGTAAGTTTGAAGTTGTTGCAGAGGTGATGTCTGTGCACTTGGAGTATCTATAAAATCAAATCTGTGCAATAAAGAGGTAGATGGAGCAGGGAATTTAACAACAATATGTTGAAGGAAAGACAAATTCTCAAGAAAAATTACATTATGAGAAATCCGAATGCAGCGGCACACAAAGCTGCTTGTGCAATTAGCTTTGAGTGTTCATGGGGTAGAAGAAGAACAAAATAGACAACCAAAAACTCTGAGAATAGATAGTTCTGGAGATTTGTGAAAGAGGGACTGAAAAGGAGAAGTGCTGTTTAGGACAGATGGAAGAAGGCTTATGAGATACATGGAAATCTTGCAAGAGGGTTCTAATTGCACTCAAAATATGTCTATTCTTTCTTTCTATTACCCCATTTTGTTGAGGGGTACCAGGATGGAATTTTTGGATTGGATTCCAATTTGTTTCATGTAGGTTTGAAAATCACTGTCAAGGTACTCTCCCCTTGAATCGGACCATAGTACACATATCTTGGCTTCAAACTAGTTAGCGACATAAGCCTGAAATTGTTTGCATACATGATAAACTTCTGATTTCTTGTGGAGAAAATGAATTCAAGTAAACTGAGTGCAGTCATCAATGAAAGTTAATCCCCTTTATTCAATCTTGCATTCAATTCCAAAAAATATTTATGATACCAAGGTCCTTGATCTCAAGTTCAGAGGTAAGGAAGGATTTCAACTGAGAGATTCCAAAGATATCATCCCTGGTTACAATAATATCATCAACATATATTATCAACACAGATACCTGGCCATCATGCCTTTTTAAAAACAAAGTATGATCAGCCTAAGATTAAGAGAACCTAATCTTCAGGATTGCCTTTCTGAACAAGTCAAACCAAGCTCTAAGAGATTGAGTTCATTTAGGGACTTCTTTAGACAGTAGACCTTTCCTTGACTATTAGGGAGGCTAACTCCACTCTTAAAGATTTCATGGAAAGGTCGTGGGCAAGCTTAAGTTCACCTAGACCAAAGACAAGTGTTTGGGATCCATTAGCAATAGTAACTTTACCCTTCCTAGGGGTTAATTTGTATTAATTAAAAAAATGAAAGCATACCAGTCATGTGGGCATTGGTCCCAGAATCAACAATCCAAGGGCTGTTAGTTGAGAAGCAAGCTAGTGCAGCACCCATCTTAGCATATGCACTAGAAGGAATACTATAACTAGATGAAGCTAGAGGAGCAGATGATTGAACATCATTGCCAACCACAACCAAATGAGCACTACCCTTATTGTCTTAAACCTTTCAGGTTTCACAAATTACATCATTAGCCTTCCCAGTGATTGTAGGTTTAATATTACCCTACTTGGGCCTTGAGGACATGAAAGCAAAGTGTCAACCACGGGAGATGGCAACATGGCAGCTTTCCTACTCTCCTCACCCTGTACTAGGGAGTAGGTGGTTGCAAGAGAAACAATCTCTGTACTTGGGATATGATATTGAGTAAAGACAAACTCAGGATTCAAACCACCAAGCAGTGTTTTAAAAGGCGTGGGAGGCATACGCCTGGAGGCGTGCCTCCAGGCGAGGCACTCCCAAAACACCCTGAGGTGTATGTCAGAGGCGTTGACACCTCTGAGGCATATGCCTCAGGTGCAAGAGGCGTACTCCTCTTGCACTTTTTTCATGAGGTGTATGCCTCATGCACCTCATGCACATCTTATTTAAAAAGACAGAAAAAAGAAAAAAAAGGAAAGGAAAGGAAAGGAAATGAAAAGGGAAGGGAAAGAAAAAGAAAGCAGAAAAAAAGAGAAAAGGAAAGAAAGGAAAAGGAAAGGGAAGGGAGGAAAAGATCAGGGGAAAGACCCCCCTTTCAACTAATGTTATGCATCTTTATTCTTCTTAATATAAAAGATTTTTATTAAAAATAAAGAAAAAATGAGATCCCCCCTTCCTCTTCATCCTCATCCCCTTTCTCCTCATAACCCCCCCCCTCTTAAGGAGGCTTACGCCTCTTGTGTTCTGCACTATGCCTCACGTCTCTAGGTAGTGGAACGCCTCACGTTTCACTTCCGCGTTTTAAAACATTGCCGCCAAGAAATCCAAAACCTTGTTCTTTTCATTCAACATATTTCCTGTATTTTTTTTTTGAGGAAATTTAACCAGATTTCATTAAGAAAAAGAGAGGGAACATGGGGAGATATACAAAGCAGGGGAAGAACCCCTACAAGTTACAAAGGAGGAAGCTTGTCGCTATACAAATGCTCCAAGTACACACCAAATTTAGCTAGGCCATCTGCAGTATGATTGTGTTCCCTAAGAATCCATACTAAGTTAATATTCAAACAATTCAAAGAATTCCAAGCCTCTGTCAGATAATGATTCAATCTCCAAGGACCCCCCTCTTTGTCTCTTAACCATTTTATCATATTTGCTGAAAGGTAATTTCCCCTTGTCTTAGACCCCTACTAGCCTTGAAATAACCTACATTCAAACAATTCATAGAAGCTTTGAATGGCTATGAAACTCATATAAAAAATCCCTAAAATCAAGGTGATTTGAACTGTACCAGATTCAAGGATGTTTACACCACTTGTACAAACTGCTGACATCATCTGACGGTGGTTTGACATTAGAAGGTTGCCTCTAGGATGAAGAACACCAGCAGAAGTCTTCCCATGAATCTAGAAGGTGTTTTGATATCAAGTTGTTGATTGGAAGAGGAAAGGGGGGAAGAACAAGAAAGACAAGAGAGAGGAGGTAAATAAAAAAGAAGAAAAGAGAGAGAGCCATGTTACGAATGGTGTATCTTTTTACTATTCACATAAAAAATATAGTATTTATACTTAAGAGGAGAAAAATACAAGCTTGCCCATGGGCGCCCAAATACAAAATAGAGGAAAAGACTGAAAAACACTTGGCATGCTACAAAATATTTTTCATTACAGATTCTCAACAATATGAACTCAGATTATTGCAGTGGAGAGTGGAGACCATCTTCTCACATAGATCTGGACTGGTGTACATCCAAATCATTATGTAAATGATCTGAACAGTAAGTCCTCCAACAGGCATTCTATAGCTCCAATTATTCAATACTCAGTTCTTTATCCAAACCAGAATGAGAGCACTCCACAGAATTCCCCAAAAAATATCCAAATCAGATCAGAACAGCCAGGACCCCTATACCTCCATGGAAGGCAAAGAAAAAAGGAAGAGGGGCATCTTTGGTCCTAAGGCTAAGAAAAAAATAATCCAAATCACAAGGAATGAATCCTTGGTCCTAAGGCTAAGAAAAAAGAATAAAAAGGGCAACTGTTGTGCTCGAATGGAAGAGGGACATCTTTGATCTATTGGAATCAAATCAAAGAAAAAGGAAGAAAAGAGTGTATGGAGAGAAGGATAGACTTGATTTATTGCAGTTATAGAACTCTGACATCATGTTTCTGTCAGAAATCAGAAAGAGAAGAAACAGAGAGATAGCCGAAGAAAAAAGAGAGCGAACAAGGGAAGAAAATTTAGCCTCATCCCAATTATATGGAGCCAGCTACATGAATCCTGTTTCACCATTCCATTCTGTTTAGTGCCAAAATGTATTGTTAAATTATGAGCACTTGAATCATTTATAACTACTTCGATCCATGTCCTTTTTGGTCTGTCTCTAGCCCTTCTAGCCCCTTCAACTTGCAAGAGATCACTTCTTTTTATAGTTGTTGTAGGTGGTCTTTTATGCACATGTCCAAAGACTCCAAACCATCTTACCAATTGGAGCTACTCCTAGGTTCTTTTAAATGACTTCATTTCTAACCTTATCCTTTCTAGTTTTTCCCCTCATCCATATCAGCTTAAGCATTTCTGCCACACTCATTTTTTGAACATGTTTCTTAACTGCCCAACACTAGCTCCATACAACATTGCTGGTCTTACATCTGTTTTATAGAATTTTCTTCTAACCTGAGTGGTATTTGCCTTACACATAAGAATCTAGATACACCCTCCATTGAGCCCATCCTACTCTAATTTTATGGGTGACATTCTCCTCAACCTCTCCCTTGTTATGGATAATTGAACCAAAGTTGGGACAGACTGCCCTTATACATATAGATCATACTGCCTCTACATCTTATACATCGATATTTGCAAAAAATTATTATACATAATTACATATAAAATCTGATAAATATTTTTACTTTGAACATTTTAAATGAGAACGTACTAAACATGAATGTGTATTTGGCCAACCATTTACATTATTATATTTATTTGCCGAACTTTTTGACTGTATTCTTTGTTCTTGGTTCCAAATTGTATAAGAATGTTTCCCATATTGTATTTATGAAGCACTCGTTTTTTACTATGGTACCACCCAGACTAGGAAGAGTCAGCTGTCATACCCAACTTGCTTGAAAGATAAAATTGCCTCTAGGGATTTACCAGCATGACTATTTGATCATTCACCTGCGGAGTATGCTATAGAGTTCTGGCCTTGCTCTCATCCAATCAGAGAAACTGCTTTGACAAGATGAACTAGGATGGAGAGCTGCTCTCTCTGTGTGAATATATACAGCAAAACAGATAAGAAAGTAATATCGTTCCAAATACTCCACAAAAAAAGAAAGTGATGCCTCCCTCTTCATCTCATCTGGTTGGCGCAAAATACTACTGCGGTAAGTAGCAATTGCTTCTCGAAGATTCTGTCACACAAACCACAAGAGAACACTTTAAAACAACTGATTTTCAGAGTCAGCTTATTCCCTTGAGTGAAAACACAATATAAGTGCTCAGTTGGAGAACCATGCAACAGATGGAGAATAGAATTTTCACAATTTCATATAAACCCTGATGAAAACACAAACACTTAACAGAGCTGTACCTGCATAGAGGCACATTTGTCAATTACTTTATCCACTTGCCTTTTGCCTTCAACACCACCCTGAAATATCTCTGATGAGTAGATCCTACAACGGGAAAAAGGAAAAATGTGGCAATAAGAGATAGTGGATTTCGAATACCTCTAAGACCCGAATCAGGCTTCTTATCACTGCATATTCTCCTCTGCGGATAGCCTCCTCTGAGTTTGGAAAATTATCAGTGATGTCAGATCCAGCATCAGAGACTTTTCCTATAGAATTTGTCCTTGGAATACCTGTATTCCACAAATCATGAACAAAATAGGAAAATTTAGACCCAATGGAACCATGGCAAGCAAAATTCACCAGCTGGATCTAAAAAAATGTGAAGTACAGGTCCAGTAAGAGATCAATGGTGTTGACAGACTTTTCTAGGAGATCTTTCAGGTAGAGGATCCTTATTAAGGTGGTCATGGAATCATATTCGGCTGTATATGTCATTAAAAAAACAAACTACACATGAGTTGATTATTATATTATGTTATATTATTATACTCTAATAAAACAATAATGAATGGTTGATATTGTAATTTGTATATCATTAGTGAAATGAATATGTGGTTGGAAGTCCCTCGGTTCAAGGAAAAAGTTAAATCTTTGTGGTTGGAGCAGCAGCCGAGAAGTGGTTTAAAAAACGTAAGTTTTATGAGGAGGTTGAAATCCTTAAAGAGGAAACTGAAAGAATGGAATAAAGACCAGTTTGGTAGAGTTGAGGAATCTCAAGTAAGAATCTCCTCTAGGATAGAGGAACTGGACAGAAAAGAAGCTGGGAGAGTTTTGAGTGAGGAGGAAAGAGAAGAGCGCTGGAATCTGAAATTGAAATTGGAAGATGTGTTAAGAAAGGAAGAAATAGCTTGGAGACACAAGTCAAGGTGTAAGTAGCTTCAGGAGGGGGATGGAAATACAAGGTTTTTCCACTCTTTAGCAAATGGGAGGCAAAAGAAAAATTTTATAACAAGGGTGGAAGTGGATGGTATTGAGGTTAGAAGAGAAGAAGAGATTGTTAAGGTGTTAGTGGACCACTTTAAGAGCATCTTTTGTAGAGTAGAGGGATACAAACAAGATCTCCATGAATTGAATTGGGATAGGGTGACAAAGAGTCAGTCAAGGGCTTTGGAGAGTGCTTTCACCACGGAGGAAATTAGAGAGGCCGTGTTTTCCATGGAAAGATCAAAAGCACCAGGGCCAGATGGGTTCGCTATGGCTTTTTCCAAGACTGCTGGGATTTTTTGGAAAAGGATTAAAAAGAGGTGTTTGATGAGTTTCACCAAAAAGGGGAAATTTCTCCAGGGGCTAACTCTACCTTTGTTGCTCTAATGCCCAAGAAAAAGGAAGCAAAAACACCAAAGGATAAGGCCAATTAGCTTGGTGGGCAGCCTTTACAAAATAATAGCAAAGGTTATTTCAGGAAGGTTAAAGAAGGTTTTACTATTAGTTATCTCACAAAACCAAGGTGCCTTTGTGGAAGGGAGACAAATTGTGGACCAGATTCTAGTGGTTAACAAATGCGTAGCAGAGAAAGACAAAAAGGGAAAAGGGTTTATTTGCAAGTTGGACTTAGAAAAGGCTTATAACTTGGTGGATTGGTCTTTCCTTCTAGAGATTATGGAGAGAATTGGTTTCAGGGAGAAATGGAGATCTTGGATCAGGAGTTGTTTAAGCATAGTGCATTATTCTATTTTGATTAATGGGTCTTCAGAGACTTCTTCACAGCCAAAAGAGGGTTGAGCCAGGGTGACTCCTTATCACCTTTTCTCTTTACCTCGATTGCTGAAGTCCTAAGTAGAATGATCATAAAAGTGGACTTGGATAACCTAATTAGAGGCTGGAGAGTGGGAAGGGCTGAGATGGTAGCTACCCACTTGCAATTTGCAGAAGATATTATCTTGTTTTGTGATGGATGATTTCAGCCTTGAATCCCTCAGAAACCTAAAAACCCTTGTCATCTCTTTTGTGAATCTCTCTAAGTTAAGGATCAACTTAGGGAAAAGTTGTCTAGTGGGACTGCATTTACAAGAGGAGGAAGCCCTTATAATAGCAGAGTTCTTACGGTGTTAAGTCAAAAATTGGCCTTTGGTGTACCTTGGTCTACCCTTGGGAGGAAATCCTAGATCTCAAAGCTTTGGGAAGCCTGTGCCAGAGAGGTTTACTAAAAAATTGGCTCTTTGGAAAAGAAGCTACATTTCTTTTGGTGGAAAGATAACCTTGATTGAAGCCACCTTAGTTAATCTTTCCATTTACTTTTTGTCCACTTTCCATATCCCTACAAAAATTACTAGGCAACTAGAAAAGGTAATGAGGGATTTCTTATAGGATGCAAAGGAGGGAAAGAAAGACCACTTGGTGAAATGGGAACAGGTTAGTAAACACAAAGAAAGGGGCGGGTTGGGAATAGAAAACTTAACCCAAAAGAATATAGCTCTCTTAGTGAAATGGCTGTGGAGGTCCCCTTTGGAAAATGATAGGCTTTGGCACAAGGTGATTGCAAGCATACAATGTCGGATGGACAATGACTGGGATGCAAAGGTAGCTTCCAATGCCACTTCTTGTTCTCCCTAGAAAGAAATTTTTGAGATTTATCCTTCCTCTGTGAATCTCATCCAATATGATGTGGGAAACGGGTTGAGAGTCTTGTTTAGGAAGGACCTTTGGATAGGTGTGAAACCACTAAAGGTCCAACTCCCTATGCTTTATGCACTATCGAGATACAAATTTGAACCCATCTCTGCTTCAGGCTTTAATTGGGATTTTGGTTTTAGAAGGGACATGAGGGAAACAGAATGCAATTCTCTTGTTCCCATGTTTTCCATTCTTGACTCTACTTTCTTGGATCAAAATGTAGAGGACAACAGGGTTTGGTCTATCACTTCAGATGGTACTCTCACTTGTGCTTCTTTTTTCAACTTAGTTCAGACTACAACCTCAGGGGTAAATTTCCCGGTGAAAGAAATTTGGAGCAAGTCAATCCCTCCTAAAATCCAGGCACTTTGTTGAGAAGTCTTCCCTGGAAAGATTAACACTTGTGATATGCTGCAGAAAAGAAGGCCAAACACTTGCCTTTCTCCTCACATGTGCTTTCTGTGTAAGTGCAATGGTGAAACCATTTCCCATATATTTTTTATCCTATCCTTTTGTACTTTGTATTTGGGAGCAGCTTTGCTCTCTCTTTGGGTGCAGGTGGAGGACGTGGTGGGTCTCTTTGATCCAAATTTCTTGAGACAACCGAAAGGAATGGGAGGATCCTTAATGAAAAAAAATAGATCAGAAATGGAAAGCAGTGAGAACCGCCATGGTATGGACAATTCGGGAAGAAAGGAATGGGAGGATCTTTAATGAAAAAAATAGATCAGAAATGGAAGTCGTGGAGATGGTAAAATTTAAAGTTGCACACTGGGTGAAAACCATGGAGGATTTCCATGGTTTCTCAACAAATGACATATTGAGAATCTGGAAGGAAGTGACTTCTTTGGCCCAAGCCAAGGAAAGAGTAAATATGGAGTGGAGGCCACCAACAATCAACTTTGTCAAACTCAATTTTGATGAGAGTTACATTGGCAGTCAGGTTGTGGCAGGGATGGGAGGGGTTTTCAGGGACTCTGAAGGAAAGATACTAGCTTTGTACTCAGGGTCATTAACAGATGGTAATGCATTGAAAGCAGAGTTGTTTGGATTACTCCATGGGCTAAAATTTGCAATGCAATTTGGTTTCCACAACTTGGAGGTGGAAGTGGACTCACTGGTGGTCATTTCCAGGACAAGAGGTAGCTCCCAAGTCTTATAGACATACTTACGGGAAATAGTAAGCATATCACGGGAGCTGAATGTTGTCTTCAATTGGGTGAGAAGATCAGCAAATGGGATGGAAGATGTACTGGCCAAACAAGGGACAACGAGACACCAAATATTTTGGGAAAAATTATAATTTCTATAGAGTGTCTCTAGGGTGGAACTTCCACCTTTGTAATACTTGATATTGATATTAATAAAATCTCTCTTACTGATAAAAAAACGACTTCAAATCTTCAATGAGACCAGAGCCTCGGAACCATTAGGAAAAATATAATACTTGAACCAAATATGCTAAAAAATATGTTAATTTCAAATATAATATCTGCTAATGACCCCAATAGAGGTAACAATTTCCGAACCAACCCACTCCACTCATCCAACCCACCCCTTTTTGGAACCATGAACCGAACTCTACCTTAGTAGGTCATAAATGGGCTGAATAATCAATTGGATGGACTTAAGAGGATTAGGTTAGATAGGGAGGTTGGGTTATGTGTACACATTTGAGTCAATAACATCTCTCTCTCTCTCTCCCCCTCACGGTTCACATACTTCTCTTTCTTTCCTTTCTCTTCATCTTCACTCTCACATTTCTCTCCTCCCATTCTCTCTTCTCTACCTTCCTATGATTTACCTCTCTCCCCCCCCCCTCTCTCTCTCTCTCTCTCCTCCAAAATTGTTTAAACCAGGTTTCATTTTGTATATCTGGTTGAACCAACCCAATAATGAGGCACTATGAAAAAACCAAGGAACTATTTCTCAAATATTTACATAGGTTTAAGTATTTAAGTGGGTCAAAATGAGGCTGTTAGGTTGGGTTGCAATCCATGTACATGTTAGAAATATGAATTATTGATGTATGTGGGTGGTTGGGGGATGGGTTAGAGATCAACATGCATCCAACCCAACCCAGGTAGAGGCCTAGACATGTGGTTGAAGAAGCCCTCCTATCTGAGGGCTTTGCTTTTGTAGTCTGCATAAAATGACAACATACTTGATGCAGTTCAATTAAACCATTGGGTTGTTATCACAATTTTTAGAACAATGAATAAATCTGACTAGTGTTTCATATGGTTTAATAATATATATTACCATTTCTGCCAAGGGCTAAAATATGTAATAGACCTTGTGTTTAAAATTGTTCCTTTTATAGGAGTCCTATGAGAAAAACAACAAATTAAACTATAAGTTTATATTGAGTGGAGAAGAGAGAGATTACCAGATGCTCCAATTCTGTTAAGGTATACCAAAGTGGCGATTACCATCCCAGTAGTAGTACGTCCCCGTCCCATTTGACAATTAAAAACTATCTCTGTGTCTATATCAGCTTGTGAAATTTTATGAACCTAGAAACCAAGAGACAAAATATCAGTTCTATACTTTACATCATTGTTTAAATAAAGCCTAGGAACTTCATGACACTTGGAGGCTCCAAGTCTTTAGTAAATTATCTTTGAAAAATTCCTGTTAATACTGCAAGGATACTGTTTTGCTCATTGGGCATTCAAACACTTCAAGTTATTGGATAAATGGAGATACTTCTGAGTAGACCTGTTCACCGGCTGGGCCAGGCTGGGCTTTGCCTCTTCATTAACAGAACGCATTCAGGCCCAAGCCCGAGCCCAGCCCGACCACATCAGGCCTATATCTTGAGCATGAGCCCAGCCCTCATATAAAGCCTAAAGCCCGAGCCTGAGCTCGAAGCCCAGCCTGGAAATTGGGAAAAATGATTTTTTTTAGTCAACAACAAAACTGATTTATTTTATATTAAACAACCTCAAAAACCAAAAATACCAAAAGATTTCACTACAGCTTGAGAAAAGAGAAGACAAAATAAAGGAAAAAAGATATTACATATCCTTTATTATATAAAATATTATTGGTCCAGGCAAGAAAGCCCAAGCCCGGCCCGAAAAAAGTTGTGCCTAATGTTTTGGGCCTGAGCCTGAGCCCGTAGGCCTAAAATTAATTATCTACAAGCCTTACAAAGAACAGGCCCACAGAGCTACCAAGCCCATGAACAGGTCTACTTCTGGGTGATTTGTTTGTGTTAATCATAATTGTAGGTCTTGGGACCAGTTATAGATTTCAAGGAATCCAATTGAATAAGTTAATATTTCTTAGTGCCAATTTTATCTTTTGTTAGTCATATGAAATCAAGGTGAAGATTGAGGGAGAGGGTCTCATGAATGTGGAAAACGATGGATAAATGCAGGGAAAGAATATTTTTGCAATAAGGTACCCCAACTGGTGGAGGTTAAAGGGTATTTGGTTAGGAAGATGTTATGAAAGGAATAACATGGTGGGATACAAAAGATGATGATGTGCTTTATGGAAAGGACAGAAGGGTATAAGTGATCTTTCATAGTTGGTAGGCGTCGATATGAGAGGCAAAGAAGTAGATAAGAGGAAGGATTGTAATCAATTTAAAAATGGAAGTAGAGAAGAAGAAGGGTTGTAATCTATCAAATAGTTTAGCTTTGGAAAGCAAAAAAGATAGTAAGAGGGATAGTTCACATAATTTTCAATGAGATTGGTGGTTAGCAGTGTTTTGGGAAGAGAGATGATAAAAAATAAATGCTTGAGGCACATTGTAGAAATCAGAGAATGAAGGGTTGTGATTCAAGAGGGAGATATGGTAGGCAAATACATATAAAATTAGGGGTATATTTTGAAATCAATTTAAGAGCCTTAATGGGATACATCACATGGGCTCAAATTTGATGGTGGTGGTCCAAAATTTTTAGGTCATAATAAACCCATGGTTGCAATCAATAGTGAGTGGATTTGGGTGATTATCAAATATCCGTATGTGATATAAAAATGGTGGGGATAGCTTAGTGGAGAAAATCAGCAAATGAGGTTGGGAGCTGGAAAATAGATGATGGTTCATTCTCTATAAGAATGATCAAATTTCTCAAGAGATAGTGTGCCCCTATCCCTCCTAAAAATTGCTGCCTTCTCCTGGGAAGTCTTCATTAGAAGCATTAATCCTTCGAAATGGTGAGACTGGTGTCTCTCTCCAAGCTGGTGTATCTTCTGTGAATTGAATGGTGAGATTGCATACCACTTACTAATCTCCTGTCCTTTTGCTTATTGTATTTGGGATTAGTTCCTTGCTTGTTTTGGGTGCAAGTGGATCCCCCTTGTTAGTTTGGATAGGTTGTTCTACAGGTCTAATTTTAGATGTCAGAAGAGGAGACGTATAATTATGTGGAGGTGTACAAAAGTGGTGGTGTTGTGGACACTTTGGGAGGAGAGGAATTTAAGAATATTTGAAGGCAAAGAACAAAGCAAGGAGGTTATTATTGAAAGTATTATCATAGTAAGGGTAGCACATCGAGTAAAGACATTGGACCTATTCTCAGACTTCAATGGATTACTTCTACAGGAATTGGGGTGCAAGCTCTTCATCTAAGAAACCTAAGGTAATTAAGGAATGGACACCACCTAGAGGATGGTTTAAATTGAATTTTGATGGTAGTAGTAGTATGGAAAACCCAGGTCTTTCTGGAATTGGAGTAATAAGAGATGAAAACAGAAATCTAATTACATTATCTTCAGGACCAATAGGGCAAGGATACTCTATCTGGGAATAGCTTTATGGCTGCAGTGCTTGTGGTGCAAAAGGCAAAGGAAGCGGGAGCTGATAAATTGGTTGTTGAAGGTGACTGCAAAGTAATTATAAGTTGGTTGATGGATAGCAGTAAAGATAAATCGAGTTACAGAAATGAAATCAGAAGGTTTAAATAAATATCAAAAGATATAAAAATAAAAAATACAATGGGTACAAAGATGTGCCAACATCTTGGCTGATGGGTTAGCAAAGCAAGGGGTTACTAGATATCAGTTGTACTGAGCTCAATTGTAAAAGCTTGTATTGGGGTGGAATAGCAAGGACTATGCTCACATTCTCTACAAGTATTGTAAAATCACAACCTCTTGTTGTACTGTTTTTTGTGTAATTTAATGAGGTCCTGTTTTCTGTTAGGGATCAAAAGAAAAAAAAAAAAGATCAATGCTTCATTTGATGTCAGGGGGAGGGACTTGATGGCGGGGAAAGTGCATGGAATAATTTGGGAATAACAATATCTTATCAAAGGACAGTTGATTTGGCATTAGGCCTGAGATGTGAATCATTGATAAGGCTACTAATGACAGAAATAATTTTGTTAGAATGCCTTCTCAAGTTGTACATCACAGGCACATGCTGAAACTTAGTTGAATAAAATCGCAGATTTGTCTGATCCAAGGTGTCAGCTTGTGTTTTGGGATGCATTGCATTGATAACCAATATTTTGCTGAAGCGATAAGGTAGGCAGGATTATCTACTCTTCAGTGATTGATATCCCAGCTATAAGAGATAGTTAGGGAAGATAATTCTATAGTATAGTCATCAAAATTTACGTTCAAAATTATAGCTGATTTGGAAAAAAAATGAAGCTGCAGAAATTCAAAGAAGACTTTCAAGGGTTGGAGTATATCAGTGTTCGGGAATGTGGAGGTGAGAAAGAAGTTTCAGGGAAGATTACAAAGTTAGATAAGCTGGAAGCGGAGGAGCTGGAAAAGTTAATTCGTTTTGAGGTGTCTTGGAGGCAAAAGGCTAGGGATCATGGATGAAAGATGAGAACAAAAATACTGCTTTTTTCCAGGCTATGGTGAGGGGGAGAAGAAGAAGAAACACTATTCTGAGATTGGAGGGGGAGAGAATTATTGATGACCAGAAGAGTATAGCAGAGGAAATTCATAATTTTATGTGAATTTATACAAAGTACTTCCTAAAAGAAACTGTTAGATGGAGAAAGTAGAATTTATTCAGTTTGAGGAGGGTTTAAAAGGGAGGTTGAAGAGGGAGTTCGAGGAGGATGAGGTGTGGAACAGAATAAAAACCATGAAGGGGGAGAAGGCTCTGGGCCGGATGGGTTCAACATTGCATTCTTTAAGATGTGTTGGAATATAGTTAAGAAAGATATGCTGGAAATGTTTAGGGAGTTGTGGATTGAAAAGAAAATAGAGAAGCTACCAAATGCAACCTTCATTCCTCTAAATATGAAGGTTGACAGTGCTGTTAGGGTGAAAGACTTCAGGCCTATAAGTTTGATGTCCAGTCCATATAAAATTGTGGCTAAGGTTCTTTCAGTAAGACTGAGCGATGCTGCATTTGGTAATGGATCCTACACAAATGGAGTTTGTTTAAGGGAGGCAAAATTCTAGATGGAATCTTGATAGCAAGTGTGTGGATGCGAGAATTAGAAGTAGGGAGGATAGGGTGATTTGAAAATTTGATTTAGAGAAGGCATATGACCATGTGGAGTGGGGTATTTTAGAAGAAGTTATGAAAAGGATGGGTTTGGGGGGAAAATGAAGGACAGGAGAAGCTGGATGTTTGCTTGCATTTTGTCAGCCTCTTTCTCAGTTTTAGTAAATGGGGTTTGAACATTTTTTTAATGCTTCAAGGGGTTTGAGACAAGGGGAACCCTTTTCTTCCATGCTTTTTGTCTTAGTGGTCGAGATCTTGAGCAAGTTGGTGAATAGGAAGTGGTGCTGATTAATGGGTTCAAAGTTGGAAGAGATAGAATGGTCATCTCTCATCTCCAATATGCTGATGATACACTGATATTTTTAGATTCTTTTGTGGAACAGGTGCTCAATTTGAGGGGTATTCTTAAATGATTTCAGCTGTTGTCAGGTCTAAAGATTAATCTCAACAAGAGTGTGATGATCAGAGTAGGTGATGTTCAGCAATCAGTGTTGGAAGAGTGTTCTGGCTCGTTAGGTTGTCTAATTGGAGAGTAAGAGAGTTTCCCTTCTCTTATCTTGGATTACCTATTGGGGCTAGGGCGGTTTCCTCCTCCACTTGGCAACCTGTCTTGGATTGAATTGAAAAAAGGTTGGCAGGATGGAAAGGTAAGTACTTGTCTTTTTAAAGGAAATCCCTCTGATGGGATTTTCTATGGCAGGATGGAAAGGTAAGTTCACTCCTAAAGGCATCAGCTTCGGTGAAAGAAGAAATAGAAAAACTTCAACAATGGGATTTTCTATGGAATGTTAAAGTGGAAAGAAAAAAGAAATTTCATTTGGTCAAATGGGAGTGGATATGTAGGGCCAAAAAAAGATGGGGGTTGGGTGTAAGGAGAGTGGGGATTTTTAACAAAGCATTGTTGGGGAAATGGGTTTGGAGGTTTGGGAAGGAGAGAACTTTGGAGAAGAGTTGTGGCTTGCAAGTATGGGATGGTGATTTTTAGGTGGGATGCGAAGGAGGTGAGATCTTATGGGGTGAGTGTGTGGAAGGCCATCATGAGATTTAGTTCTTTGTTTCATCCATGTCTTGGAAGGTGGGGAGTGGTTCTAGTATGAGGTTTTGGGAGGATTGGTGGTTAGGGGAGGGTAAACTCTGCAAGTTGTGTCCAAGGCTCTATAGTTAGAGCAATAAGGGGTTGTCAGTTTCTCAATGCTATGAGATAAGAAATGCTGTGGTTGTGTGTTGTCTTACCTTCAGAAGACCTTTGTTGGATTGGGAAATGGAGGAGTGTGTGGGGTTGCTGTTGAAGTTGCAAAAGGATGTAATTGATCCAGAGATGTCAGATGCAAATTGGTGGAAGGAGTGTAAGAATGGGAGCTTTATGGTCTGTAGAGATACAGATATTTAGTGTGTGGTCCCATTGTTACTTGTTATCTTTTCTGTTACTGTTTCTTATTATTAGTTCTTAGAACTGCACCCCGTTTTCATTCTCTCTTCCTCTTCTTCTCTTCTCCTCTTCTCTATTCCCTTCCATTCTTTTCTCTTTTTCTTGCTGATTTCTAATCAGAACAAAGGCAGACTGTCAACAACTTCATCCATGTTGGTATCAGAGCAGGACTAGGATTGTTTAAGGTTCTCATGCAGAGATCCAGCCAACTGCATGAGAACTTCCTAGGGCTGGAAGTTGAACATATATCGCCCGACTCTTGGAAGTTATTGGAAAGCTTTTTGCTGCTGCCAAGGGTATTTTGTGATCTTGGAGATTTCCCAGTAACCAGAAAGGTTCAAACAAACCAAGTGTTAGGTTTAGGGTTTAAACCTAATTTTGGAAGTGGGAGTTCAAGGTTTTCTGGGTTATTTTCTCATTCCTATAGAGATCGACAGCTCTTAGGAGGTGGTTAAATCATCCTAGGAGCAATTGGTGTTTTTCTTTTTTCCTATTGTTAGTTGACCAGTATGATTAATAGTTGACCAGTATTGTAAACAATAGAAAAATAAAAGAACAAAACTACTTTAACATCTATCATGAGAGACAATTAGGAGTGAATCAAAGGCTCAAGGGGAAGGATTTGTAGGGACTGGAAGTATGACAGACAAAACTTTTTAGATCACTATTGTCAAGTTTGATGGAACTAATTATTTAGAATGGGTACTGTTGAGAATGTTTAGGCAAGGGTGTCTTAGTCTTCTCATCTTTTTGTATTTGGGTACCCAAGTACGGGCTTTCTTTAATTTTTTCTTTCAAAATATAAAGAGCATTTTGGGGGTGTGAACTGTAGAACACACACACCCCTCTTCGACACATTCTTCTTCTTCTTCTACAAACCCTAGATTTACAACTTGGTATCAGAGCAGGTAAAGGCTCTTGGAATACCTTTCCTGCTGATCTTCTCCCACTAGATGAACTACTGACTTCAGACCACCGTCGAATGATGCCAGTAGTCTATACAAGTGTTGGCAACAGTCAATGAATCCTACATGGTTTGGTTCGCCCTGATTTTAGAAGATTTTTGGCATGACTATTGTCGCTGTTTGAAGCTTCTATGATTTTTAGTGGATTTCTCAAAAAGAAAATCACAGAAATTCTAGATCTGATGTTGAGCCTTATACAACATGTTCAATGAGTAGTTCTGCTGCAAAACCTAGACCATATAGGTTGTTTTAAATTTTGGGAGTGATGGGAAGTGGTGCCGAAATTCTCTCTCTCTCTCTCTCTCTCTCTCTCTGTGTGTGTTTGATCAGTTGCCTCCATTTGTTTCTTAACCATGTGGTGACCAATTTTCTTGGGTCTTTAGCTTTGGTTAAGTATTTGGGGTCTTTTTGGTTGACAAGAAAGTGTTTTGATAGAATATGGAATCATCCAAGGATGTATAGATGGTTTCTAGTGTGCTCCCGAGAAATGTAGATATTTCCAATAGTATTATAACCACTATTAAACTTGATAGAACCAACTTTTTAGAGTGGTCCTAATTTGCTAAGCTTACCATCACAGGCAAAGGTAAATTGAGATTCATTACAGGAAAGGAAATTTGCAAAGTCACAGCTGGATAACCACCTTGTAATGTCATGGTTGATTTACTCAATGCAACCTCATATTGCCTATAACTACATGTTTCTTCCAATTGCTAAAGATATTTGGGATAGAGTTGTTGTCACTTATTCCCAAGTTAACAATATTGCTAGAGTTTACCAGCTTCGAAGGGAGGCTTGTAGTATGTGTCAAGGGGAGAGATCTATTGCTATGTATTTTTCTTCGCTACAATCTATTTGGGAAGAACTTGAAAGCTCTAGTATGGAAGGACCCTAAAGATGGTGAGCAATATTAGAAGTACATAGAGGAAAATAGTCATCTTTGATTTCTTGGAAGGACCCTAAAGATGGTGAGCAATATCTAGAGTTTGATTTTACTAGGCAACATATTCTTAGTGCTGGCATTGTCACTCTTGGTTCCGCTTACTCCCTTGTACAAGGGGAAGAGAGTAGAATGACTGCCATGATGCAGCCTCCTGTGATTGATCATTTTTCCTTTATGTCATATCAACCCAAGCAAAATATTAGTAAGCACCTTGTTATTGAGAAGGCTGAAAATGTTGTTTGTGATTATTGCAAGAAGCCAAGACATATTAAGGAAAGGTGTTGAAAGCTCAATCCTCATTTAAAACCGGAAAAATACAAAACTAGGAAGAAGGGCATTGCTCACTTGGCTATAGTTGGTAATGATGCCCAACCTTTTGACAATTTTGACTCTTCTGATGTAATGGATAAACTTAGGAATATCCTGTTGCAATTGGAAAAGGGTGGTACATCCTCGTCATTTGATTTTGGACCTAGTAATCCATCTAGTTCATATGCTAAGACAAGTATTGCACTTGCTTGTTCCTCATCTTTTAGCCCATGGATTGTAGACTTTGAGGCCAGGGCCCATATAACTAATATGCCTTCACTTTTTACCTCATACAAGTTAACCCCAGGGAAGGGCAAGATAACTGTTGTTGATGGATCTTACACTCCTATTTCGGATCAAGGTGAAGTCAAACTCATTCATAGCCTTTCTCTTGGATCTTTCTTCATGTGCCTCAGTTACATAAAAATTTGTTGTTAGTTAGTTCTCTTACAAAATCCCAAAATTGCTCAATGACCTTTTTTTCTACCCATTGTGTTTTCTAGGACCTGAGTACAAGGAAGATGATTGGGAGTGGGCATGAAGTCGATGGAGTCTATCTCTTTGGTGGACCTCCAAAGCATGGATTGTCGAGCCAAACTAGGTTTTCTTCAAATGAGAAAATGAGTCTTGAAATTATGGCACTGTTGTCTTGGTCATGTCTTTTAATTCTGTAAAAACTTTTGTTTCCAAATTTATTTGACTTTGTATCAAGGTTGAACCTTGAATGTGAAGTTTGTCACCTATCCAAACAATGTACAACCACATATTTTGCGAGTAGTAAAAGAAGTAAAGATTCTTTCCATTTGGTTCATACTGATGTTTGGGGCCCATATGCTATCCCTTTCATGGGTGGGTATATTTCATTCTCTTCATTGATGACTACAGCTGGTATACATGGCTCTACTTGATGAAAAGTCAGGATGAGGTTCCTATGATTGTTCAAAACTTTCTGAACATGGTAGAGACACAATTTGAGAAAAGAGTTAAGATAATAGGATCTAACAATGCCAAGGAATACTTTGAACACCATTTGTGTGGGTTTCGTGAAGATTGGGGCATTATTCACCAAAGTTCATGTAGTCATACTCAACAACAAAATGGGGTGGTTGAAAGGAAGAATAGGCATGTGGTTGAAGTTGCTTGAGGTTTGTTGTTTCAAACTCATGTTCCCATCTATTTCTGGGGTGATTCTATTGAGATAACTGTGTATCTCATTAATAAACTTCCATCATGGGTCCTTAACCTTCGGTCTCCTCACCAACTTCTCTTTCCTAATGAACCCTCCTTTAATCTACCCCTACAGGATCTTTGGTTGTGTTTGATTTGATCATGATATGAGTCCTTCCTAGCATAAGTTTAATCCTAAATCAATTAAATGTGTATTCCTCAGTTATTCTCCAGTCTAGAAAGGCTATAGATGCTTTGATGCTCTCTCTAGCAAGAGATATGTTTCCAAGGATGTTACCTTTCTAGAGACCTCTTTTCTCCAGTCATCCCGTTCTTCTCTTCAAGGGGAGAATGCAAGTGAAGATCAAACTCCCTTGCTTTCTTGTCCTTGTTCCTTTTCCTCCATCTCCTTCCTCGCTTCCTTGTAACAATGGTATTCCTTCCCCCCTCCCCCCCTCCTCTGTATTGGCCTCGATCATGGCAACAGTTTTTCATTTGGCACAATAAGAGGGTGGTTCTTGAAGCAAAATGCCCATCATAATATGATCTTCCAGGTTTGGGTAATCTTGAACCTCTTGATAATTTTGCTATTGATCCTAACCTTGATCTCCCTATTGCTATCCGGAAAGGGAAGAGAACATACAACAAGTATTCTATTACTATGTGTCTTATGATGCTCTCTCACCTTCCTATTGTGCCTATATTGATGTCATCTCTTCTATTTCCATCCCTCAAAATGTTACAAAGGTAATGCAGTCCCCTCACTGAAAGGAAGCTATGAACCAAGAGATGGAGGCCCTATAGAAGAACCGGACTTTAGAGATTGTTCCTTGCCTTAAGGATAAGATTCCTATTGGGTGTAATTGGGTTCATGCTATTAAGTACAAAGCAAATGGCTCAATTGAGAGGTACAAAACTTCGCTTATAGCCAAAGGATATACTCAAACTTACGTCATTGATTATTTGAAAACCTTGCTCAAATTGCTAAAATGACTTTATTCGTGTAATCATGTCTCTTGTTGCCCATTACTCCTGGTCTTCATATCAAATGGATATAAAGAATGCCTTCCTTAATGGGGACTTACAAGAAGTGTATATGGACTTACCACTTGGGGTAAGCTTTCCTAACAATGAAGGAAAAGTTTGCTGCTTGAAGAAGTCCTTGTATGTGCTCAAGTAGTCCCTTAGAGCCTGGTTTGACAAGTTCAGAAACTATCTTAAAGATTGGGTTTTCTTAATCTCAAGCAGACCACACCTTTTTCATAAGAGTTGATGGTAGAGTAACAATGTTGATGGTATATGTTAATGACATTGCTGTGACATGTGACAATATCACGGGTATCTCTCAATTAAAGTCCTTCCTTGCTTCCAAATTTGTGATTAAGGATCTTGGCATTGAAGTTGCAAGATCCAAGAAGGGAATTTTTCTATCACAAAGAAAGTATGTCCTTGACTTGCTTCATGAAGTTGGGAAATTAGAGTGTAATCCTGTAAAAACTCCAATTGATTCCAACCACAAATTGAGTGCTACTGGAGGAAAAGTTCTTCTAGACAGAGGGATATATCAGAGATTGGTGGACCATCTCCTATATCTCTTTTTGACTAGACTTGACATATCCTATGTTGTTGGAGTAGTTAGCCAATATATGCATGAACCCAGGACATCTCATATGCAAGCAGTTAATAGCATTTTAGCCTATTTGAAAGGATGCCCTGGTAAAGGGATGTTGTGTTCCAATCATGGCCATCTAAAGATTAAGGCTTACACAGATGTTGACTGGGCAGGGTCCATTGATAATAAAAGGATCCACATCTGGTTATTGTTCCTTAGTCGGAGGCAATGTGGTTTCATGGAGAAGTAAGAAACAATTTGTAGTTGCCCGTTCTAGTGCTAAGGCAGAGTATAGGGCAATGGCTCATGGAGTGTTTGAACTACTCTGATTAAAGACCTTATTAACTGAGATGGGCATCCATGCAAATACCCTAATGAGACTATATTGTGACAATCAAGCATGCATAAATATTGCTCACAATCATGTTTAACATGATCGTACAAAGCATATTAGAGAAAAAAATAGCTAGTGGAGAGATTAAGGATGGCAATTTTCCCCATTTCCCCAATCCCCAATCCCCACGGTGACCTGCTCCGAATGAGGAAATTTTCATCCCCATTAGCGGGGGGGGGGATGGAAACGAGAGCACTACCCACCCCATGGGGGCCCCGATCCTTGTCTTGTGGGGATTCCCGCTAATATATGTATATATGCATGCCTATGTCTATATATGTATGTATGTAAGTTAATAGTTTAAAAATATGGTTGAATATGTTTGAATATATTTTAATCTTTTTTAATAAGACTGTAAATTTTAAATATTTTATTTTTAATCTTTTAAATAAAATAAAAAACAAAAACAAAATGGTTGACATTATAAAAAATCACGAGTAGGGGTGAGCACTATTCGATGAAAACCTAAAAATTGAACCAAAAATTTCAGTTTCGGTTTGTTTGGTTCGGTTTTTGGTTAAATCAGTTCAGTTCATTCGATTTTTGACTAATTCGATTTTCGGTTTCGGTTTTTAGAATTAGAAATTCGGTTAACCGAATTAACCAAACTTTCTATTATTATATGTAATATATAATACATAATATGTAAAATAAAGTATATAATGTGTAACATATAATATATAATATATTTATATATCAATGTATAATATAATAAAATTTGATTTCATAATATATGTTTTATAATGTATAATATATATATTATTTGTTATAATATATATAATAAAGTATATATTATTAAAATTCGGTTTTAACTGAAATAACCGAAAACCAAACCGAAAATTTCGGTTTCAGTTATTTTGGTTTTTCTATAATTCGGTTTCGGTTTTGTTTTAAATTTTTTAGTTCGGTTTTGAAAATTTCAATTTATTCATTTTGATTTTTAACCGAATAAACTGAATGCTCACCCCTAATCACGGGGAGTAGAGTTCCCCGTGGGGATGAGGATGGGGATAACCTTGTCCTCGCTGGCAGGGATGGGGATGGGGATAACCTTGTCCTCGATTTTAACCAACTAGCTGAACTGGGCATGATTGACATATGTGCTCAACGGGGAGTGTTGAGAATGTTTTGGCAAGGGTGTTTTAGTCTTTTCCTCATCTTTTTGTATTTGGGCACCCAAGTATGGCTTTCTTGTAATTTTTTCTTTCGAAATATAAAGAGAATCTTTGAGGGTGTGAACTGTAGAACACACAAACCTCTTCAACACATTCTTCCTTTCTTCTCTTCTCTTCTTCTAAAAACCCTAGATTTACAACTAGAACAATCAACCATGATGCCATTCTAGGTAGAGTAAAGCTAGGGTATGTGACTGGAGATACAAAAAAACCAGCCAAGAAGGACCCAATTCATGCCAAATGGGTTCATGAAAACTATTTCGTCAAGACTTGGTTATGTAATTCCATGCAACCTCATATTAGCAAAAATTATTTGTGGGTAAAAATAGCTAAGGAAATATGAGCGAATATGGACACATACTCTCAACCTCTTAACATTGCTAGGGCTTATGAGTTGCAGAGTGAAGTAAACAATCTTAAACAGGGGAAGAAACCTATACTTCTCTACATTGAGGTCTTTATGGCATGAAATCGATCACTTGGAGACGATTGAGTGGGAAAGCCAAAAGAATGCAACAACAAATAGGAACTAGGAAGTTGGTGGAGACAAATAGGGTATTTGAATTTCTTGCTAGTCTGAATTCAAATTATGATATTGTGAGACAACAGTTACTTACAAGAGACTGTTACTCCATCTCAGGCCTATTCTCTAGTTCATAGTGAAGAGAGCAGGAGGAAGGACAAATTCCACCTATGGAATCAGCCTTAGCACCTGGTCTAGGTTAGGCACATACCTTAAAATGCACCTTACCTGTGCACCTAGGCACGCCTCTTAAATCACTGCCTTGCTTAACTTAGTTTGAAGGTTTATATACTAGTTTCTTTTCATTATTTTCATGTTGTTAGGGTCCAATCAACAACATGTTGGTTTATACTACCTTGAACCCTCAAAGACTTCAAAACCTGAATCGATAAGCAAGGAAGAGCCTAAAATTCTACCCAATCAACACATTCTTCATCTTTATCGTCATCATTAACACATTCCTAGACAAAATTGGGGCTCAGCACCTATATTTTCTGAATTTTCTTTTCTTTCTTCTTGATGTTCTCATAAATATGTTGATTTTCCATGTGGGGCACATGAAATTTTGCATTGCTCTACTTTGAAAAAAGATAAGCCATTCCTCCATTTTCCTATCCAAAAGTAACCTTCCAAATGTGGGACACCAAAGACCAGTCCATTTCTTACTTCAAAGAACACAATGCATGTTACATCCTTAGAGCCTAACATATAAAGTCTTGGATATACAACATATAATTTTTCATAGCCATATTTGTCTACCTCTGAAGATCTAAGCTGGAGTATTTGTGACATACATAAAGATATACCAAGAGCAAAGAAAACTGGTTGAAAGTTCAAACTTCAAACATAATTTGGAAAAGTAAACTAAGCGCACATGGGGATTCCTCATGATTTCCATGTTGATATATTTGGCAAACAAAGTGAGTTATTAGCTGATGCATTCTTGTGGCATATTTGTGATGAATGCTAAGATCTAAACCAAGTGCTGATAATAATGACTCACTAGAATATCAAAATCCTGCTCCTTGGGCGATTTTTCGTCAGTTATAGGAACACGTTCATAGTCAACAAGGTATCCCTCCATTTGTAGTTCCTCATACACCTAATCAAAAGCAACATCTAAGATAAATAAATACAAAGAAATGTGGAATGGGAGCTCAGATACTTTGATTTGTATATAAGAAAGCTACAATAGATGCCAAAGTAAAAGGAAAAGAAAAAAGAAAAAGCTACAATCACCTCTAGAGGAGTCTTCACAGAATCATGTGTCACCAATTCCCATTGGTCCACCATCTGACCATCTGGTAGTTCATCAGTTACAAGGATCTTATTTCCATATCTGCTAAGTCAAATGCAACAAAAATACAATATTATACACAGAAAGAGCAACCTATGTTACAAACAGGTCCTAACAACCATTATGGTCATTAAGATTAAGGGGATGTTAAAAAAAAGTACCTTGCAGCTTCTACCAGTATATCATCCTTCAAGCGAGCTTCCATTTGTTCAACTCTAGCCCTGTTGATTCCCTAATTGTCCATACAAAATCACTTATAAATTAGACCAAATTAAGATGCAGAGTAAAAGACAGTTATGAATAAATCCAAATTTGCACCTCACATAGCGCTCCTCACAATCTCACAGCAATTGCAGTTGTACATCGGGAATATCTCCCGCACTTGTATGTTGTCATTCAAGGCAATGATTTAAAAGGTGCACCTAAGCACTCAGACAAGGCGCATTTTATGTGCCTCACCTAGGTCCCAGGCACAACACTTTCAAAAGGTGTTTGCATGGTGTGCCTGGGCATGTGCCTAGTGAGCCTTGCATTTAAGCCCAGGCATGCACCTCTTCTATTTTTTGCACTTATTGTTCTTTTTTGAACCTAATGGCTGGGTTGTTCATTTTTTTAAACCTAACGGATGGGCTTGGGGCTCCCCCCTAGACCCCCGGCCAAGCTCCTCAAAGCAAGCCCAAACAAGTCCAAGTTGGGGTCTTAGATTCTTAATCCTTACGCAAAAAGAAAATGATTTTATAATTTTAATTGCCTTTTAAGAAGATATTGAGTCATCTCTCATCGTTAGATTGTGAGTCATGTCAATTGGGTAAACATCATAGAGTCTCATTTAGTCCAAGAGTTGATAGTCGTGTCTCAAGTCCTTTTGCTTTAGTTCATTCTGATGTATGGGGTCCAGTTAAAGTGGTGTCATACAATGGGTTTAAGTATTTTGTAATCTTTGTTGATGACTTTTCAAGGATGACATGGATCTATTTTATGAAAGACCGTAGTGAATTGTTCTCTATTTTTCAGAAATTTCATGCTGAAATACGCACTCAATTTGGTGTTCATATGAAAATACTTCGCTCCGATAATGCCAAAGAATACATCTCCTCACCATTTCAGCAATACCTAGAACATCATGGAATAATTCATCAAACTTCTTGTGCCTACACCCCCCGCAACAGAACGGTGTAGCTGAACGGAAAAATAGACATCTTCTTGAAACTGCTCGGTCCTTGATGATCAATATGCATGTCCCAAAGCATTTTTGGAGTGATGTTGTTCTTACATCCTGTTTTCTGATAAATCAGATGCCCATGTCAATCCTTGGGAGTCAATCCCCTTTCTCCGTGTTGTTTCCCACTTTGTCTCCATTTCCTCTCACCCCAAGAGTCTTTGGTTGTGTTTGTTTTGTTCAACACTTGGGGCCTGGAGTAGACAAGCTAGATGCTCAAGCTACGAAGTGTATTTTTCTTGGCTACTCGAGGACTCAGAAAGGGTATAAGTGTTATAACCCAAATGTTCATAAATTGTTTGTGTGCTCTGATGTCACCTTCTTTGAATCAGTTCCATTTTTCTCAGATGTCGGGGTCTCTTCTTCTCCCTATGTGGTTCCTCTTCCTGTACCGGTTGTGGACACTCTTCCCGTAGCTTCCATTCCTACTGCAAATGCACATCATATGCCTGTTACTACAGAGAGGCCGCCAATTACTCAAGTGTATACCCGCAGAAGTGCTTCGGCCCCTCCTCCACTTTAGCACCTGTCGACAGATCCTGCTACTGCTCCTTCTCCCTCAAATCTTGATCTCCCTATTGCTTTGCGGAAAGGTAAACGTACTTGTACTTCTCATCCCATTTCAGACTATGTTTCCACTGCTCACCTTTCTGCTTCTCATTGCAAGTTTATATCATTACTCTCATCTGTTCCCATTCCCAAGACTCTATAGGAAGCCCTTACCTCCCCAGGGTGGCGGCAAGCCATGGAAGAACTTTCTGCTCTACAACATAGTCACACATGGGAACTCACCACTCTTCCTCCTGGTAAGCACACTGTTGGGTGTAAATGGGTCTATACAGTGAAGTATCTTCCTAATGGCAGTGTGGAACGATTGAAGGCAAGGTTAGTGGCCAAGGGCTATTCTCAGTTATATGGTGTGGACTATATGGAGACATTCTCTCCTGTGGATAAAACTGGTTCAATTCGGGTGTTGATTTCATTAGCTACTATGTATGATTGGCCTCTCGTACAACTTGACATAAAAAATGCCTTCCTACATGGCGATCTTGTTGAGGAGGTGTATATGGAGCAACCACTAGGGTTTGTTGCTCAGGGGGAGGCTGGTAAAGTGTGTAGGCTCAAAAAGGCAATCTATGGACTGAAACAATCTCCACGTGCATGGTTTGGCAGGTTCAGTGAAGTGGTGAAGGCCTTTGGGATGAAACAGTGTCAGGTTGACCATTCTGTGTTCAACTATAACTCAAAGGATGGGAAAATCTTGCTAGTCGTGTATGTGGATGATATTGTCATAACTGGAAGTGACAGCAATGGAATTGACAGGCTGAAAAAATTCTTACAGGACCATTTCAATACGAAAGATCTGGGGAAGCTGAAGTACTTCCTAGGAATAGAGGTTGCGAGGTCAAAGCAGGGGATCAACCTATGTCAGAGAAAATATGTTCTTGATTTACTTGAAGAAACAAAGTTGTTAGGTGCTAAACCATCAGAGACTCCTTGGAACTCAATGCCAAGTTAAGTATGGATGCAGGTGAAGAGTTTGATGATCCTGGAAGATACAGAAGGTTGGTGGGAAAGTTGAACTACCTGATCATTACCCAACCAGATATATCATTTGTTGTGAGTGTGGTGAGTCAGTTTATGCAACATCCCTGGGTTCCTCACTGGGAAGCTGTTCTGAGAATTGTTAGGTACCTAAAGGGTGCTCCAGGTCGTGGTTTGTTATACCAAAATGGAGGAACTCTTGACATAGTAGGGTATACAGATGCTGATTGGGCTGGCTCTATATCAGACAGGAGATCAACCACAGGGTATTGTACCTTCTTGGGTGGAAATCTTGTAACTTGGAAGAGCAAGAAGCAAACAGTGGTAGCAAGAAGTAGTGCAGAAGCAGAGTACAGGGCTATGGCCCATACCACATGTGACCTAGTATGGCTGAAGAACTTATTATAGGAGATGGGATTCTCAATTGACAGACCCATGAAACTATACTGTGATAACCAAGCTGCTGTTCACATCTCATCCAATCCCGTCTTCCATGAAAGAACTAAACATATTGAGGTGGATTGTCACTTTGTGAGAGAGAAAGTGATAAGTGGGGTAATAACTACATCTCATGTAAGCTCAGGAAATCAGTGGGCATATCTCTTCACAAAGGGATTGTCTCGGGGAAGAATATATTACATTTGTAACAAGCTAGGACTATATGATATATACTCTCCAGCTTGAGGGGGAGTGTTAGAATGCTCAAGTCAGGGGTATTTTGGTCATTCTGGTTTATCTTCCTGAAAGTGAAAGGTCTATTGTATCTGAGTTTAAGTTATGTGCCCCATCTTCTATGAGGGACAAAATAGTCTTTCTTGTAACTCTAAGTTTTAAGAATAAATGTCAAGTGGGTCGGCTAGGAGAGTAATTCTTCACATTCTCTCTTCTAGTCTGGTCGAACTCTTCTTCTTCTTCTTCTTCTTTCTCTTTTCTTCGTTCTTCTCTACTTCGACCTAGAATCTACTAGGGTTTATTTACAAAAATAAATAAAGTTAGCACAATAAGAGAACATCGGCCCAATTACTCAACACTCCCCCTCAAGTTGGGAATAAATGTCACACATTCCCAACTTGCGTAGGTCATGCTCTAATAGGTATAATGCTAGGTTTTTTTCAAAATATTCCTTGGCATTGTCTGATTTAAACACTTTCACTCGTACCCCAAACTGCATTAGCACCATCTAATGAAACTGTCGAACCAAAGATGGCACCTCATCACGGGAACTCATCAAATATAGCCAAGAATATCAAGAATAATCATTCACCAATAGAAGGAAATACCGGTAGCCACCCATAGAGGGAATATGATATGGCCCCCACACATCAGTATGAACAATATCAAAAGCAGAAGAACATATTTTATTACTAGCTTTAAAGGAATGTCTACAATGCTTTCCAAGTTGACAACCTTCACACTCTAAATTGGACAAATTAACAGACTCAAACAACCTCAGAAACAAGAAATGCAAAGAAGTAAAGACAAATGCCCTAACCGATTATGCCAAAGCATAATCTGACCCACTAACTCTGACTCAATACCCCTACTGACATGATGACTCTGATAACTAGGAAGCGCATCAAGAAGGTAGATTCCATTCACCTCACGACCACTCCCAATCGTCCTCTTTGATTCTAGATCCTGCAAAACACAATGACAAGGAGAGAAAATTGTTGAACAATTCAAATTCTTTGTCAAACTACTAACAAATAAAAGGTTAGTACCCAGTCTAGGAACATGGAGGAGAAAGGGTAGGAAAATAGTATCGATTATCTTGACAGACCCTTTCCCAGCAACGGGAACATGTGATCCATCAGCTGTAGAAAATCTATCTCTGCCAGAGCAGAGGTGGTATGAGGAGAAAATGGTGGAAATGTTGGTCATATGCTCTGAGGCTCCTGAATCTATAATCCAAGGGGGTCCCTCCTTACTTGTAATGGAAACATAGTTTGCAGTGGCATGTGAACTACCTGTACAAAAGAAATAGAATGGTCACCTCCTGATCCACCTATACCTTGCTGCCCACCCAATAATGGGTTAGGGCTGACTGTATCTCTCTGATTTAGTAACTGACCATATCTCTCTAGTTCGGCCCTCACTGCAGCTGCTACAACAAACTCTAGGGAAGTTGAAGTAGGTGGTCCTGATAAGTCACCAGTTATAGCCATATTCACATTTCCCTTCTTGTTTCTAAGTCGGCTCAGCACAAGGTGAGGGTGAAGCTTCCAGCAGGTATCCCTAGTATGTTTAGGCTTCTTACAATAGTCACAGATCAGATCCTTCTTATCTTTGTTCCTGAGTTCATTTCCACCTCTGTCTCCACTCTGCTTCGGTTTCACTATGCTAGCCATAGCAGATTGCTCAAGGCCTGGGTTCCTCATCATCACATTCCTCTTACTCTCCTCTCCTGACACAAAGGCATATGCCTGAGAAAGAGTTACACTATCTCTGGAAAGAATATGCTGTCGTGCAATGTCATACTCAGGGTTAAGTCCAACTAGAAACTCAAAAACCCTATTCTTCTCTAACAGTTTCTAATAAGTTGTTGCATCCTTGCTACTTTCCCAAACTATAGTCTCCAAATGATCTATCTCCTGCCATAAGGTTTTGAGAGCTCAAAAATAAACAGCAACAGACTAATCTCCCTGTCTGGTAGCAATTACCTAGTTCCTCAACTGGTAGGCTCTAGCAACATTCTCATTCTGTGAATAGGTTTTTGCAACTCCATCCCAAATTTCCTTAGTTGTGTTAGCCCATAAAAAGTTTTTACTTATATGGGGCAACATAGAATTGCACAACCAAGTCATTACCATATAGTTCTCCTGTACCCATTGGGAGTAGTTAGTTTCTGGTTTCTCTTCCTCACCTGTGACATAGCCCAATTTCCCACGGGCACCAATGGCCATCTTTGCAGATTATGACCACTCTAAGTAGTTTGTACCATCTAACTAAACTATAGTGATTGTCCCGGTCCCGAAAAAGTCTCCAGCATCTCCTCCCCTTGTCCCATCTCACCTCCAAGTTTGTTTTCAACTCCGTAGCCCTCCATAATTCTCAAAAAAGGGTTAGGAAATCACTTTGAGATGAAAAAATAGGTATTTATCTCCTTCAGACACCTCAAACACCCTTCTGGTACCCTAGAAGCTTCTCCCTCCAAAGATTACTTTTTGCCATGAGAGCAGGAAAAGAGAGAGAAGAGGTTGTCGCTCCCTCTAGAGGCCTCCAAACAAGGTGAGACTTGGACTGCCCCCTTCAAAAAAATTCAAGAAAACCTAGAAAAATAGGGTGCCACTTCCTAGGTCAAAAATGAAGAGTCCTATTAAAACAGGACTCTTTCCCCTTTCTCCAGTTTTTCCTGATTTTGTAGAAAACCCTAGACCAGTTACAAGGAATTGCAAAAACACAAAAAAAATCCAAAAGTTGGGCTTACCTGAGGTCTTCAATCAGTCCTTCACCTCACCATGCAGTCGACCAATCTAGGGCTGCATGATGGAACATCTCAAGAAGTCTCTAACACTGATGTGATACCATGTAGAAAAGCTTTGATAGCTGTTTTGATATAAACTTTATGAAAAGAAGAAAGAAGAGAAAAGTTTCTACTAGAAAAGAAAAGAAGAAGAAATAGAAGAGAATGAGAGGAAGCCAAAAGAATTAGATCTGGTCGCCCCCTCCTTTTAAATTATACACTCATAAAAGAATGTACAAGTACAAGTATGCCCTTAGTAGGTCGGCTACTTGTAAGAAGCTAAAAAGAACCACTTAACTTAACATAAACTAATGGGCCTAAGGCCCAATAACTTCCTAACCGAATTATGTAAATAAAAATAAATAAAGTCGGCTCAATAAGAGAACATTGGCCCAATAATTCAACACATGTAACTGTTGATCCAAAGCCGAAGACAAATGGATCTTTTTTATAAAGAATCAAGAAAAAATTTCATTAAAAGAAAAAGATTACATCCTGAAACCGTTGGTTGTCTAGATGACAAACCAAATACATTCTCAAAGCTTTAAAATGAAAAGGATTCTGCATTACAAGGCTATAAATCAGGAAATTCCAGAAATTTTCAATGAAATACACTTTGGAAACTTGATCAGATTTCCCACTCCTCCCTCCTTCCTTCTCTCATACCCCTCGCAATCCAGCAAAGGAACCACATCTTCCTTCCCATCTCCCTGTCTTCCCACCAACCCCAAAGATCACTCAATCTCGTCTAGTCCCTCCTCTTCTCCCCCCTTCCTCGTCCCACCCCTTGATTTTTTCTAAATATTCTTCCTTTTTCTTTTTCTTTTTCTTTTTCTTTTTCTCTTCTATTTTCTTTTTTTCAAACTTCTCAAATGCTATTCTCATGAAGCCTTCCCCTCCCCAAAAAACCTAATCGAGATACTTTCCTATCTCAACCTCCCTCTCCACCAATTTATTGATATTCACCTTCCCATTTTGTGTTAATTCCTTGACTTTTTGGTCCTTTTGAATCTGCTCTGATCTTTCTCTCTCTCTATTCCTGTCCCCAATCTTTGAAGCTTCTCCTCCTTGTTTTTCTTCTTCTGTTCTCCCGATCGCCACTTCTCTCTCACAAAAAAGTATGCGTAGTTGTAGGAAGTATTTCCTTTTCCACCTACGATCCTCTTCCTACCATTTTCGTCATACTTAGATATCACCCAAGTCCACTCTTCTCCTTTTTTTTTGTGTTGAGTTGGGCCAATTTCTAGTTATTGGGCCCAGTTATTTATCTTTTATTTTTAAGTTATTGGGCTTTAGGCCCATTAGTTTATGTTTATTTAAGTTGTGACTGTTCAGCTACTTAAGTAGCCGCCCTACTAAGGGCATTCTTGTAATCTCTTATTCTTTTAATTTGAGTATATAATACAAAGAGGGGTTGGTGGCCAGAACTAATTCAATTCTGGTTGACATCCCACTCCTTTTCTTCTCCTCTCTTCTCTCTACTGCTAAAACTCTTCATCTTCTTCTTTCTCTTCACAAGGAATTCATCTAAAACTGCAATAAGTGGTTTCTACTTGATATCAGAGCAGGCCTAGATCGACCGATTGCATGGTGATTTGTGGGGCTAATCAAAGATCTCACGTAAGCCCAGTTTTTGGATTTTTTGGTGGATCTGATTTTCCCTGTAGCTGGTTTAGGGTTTCCCATCAAATTCAGGAAAAACTGGAAAAAGGGGGAGAGTCATGTTTCTGTTGGACTCTTCAATTTTGACCTAGGAAGTGGCGCCCTAAGTTTTTAGGGTTCCTTGAAGTTTTCTGAAGGGGGCAGTTCAAGTCCTGCTGGTTTTGGAGACCTCTGGAGAGAGAGCAGCTGCCTCTTTTCTCTTTTCTCCCGTTCCGCAGAAAAGGAATCTTTTGTGGAAAGATCATCTATGGCACCAGAAGGGTGTTGGTGGAACCAGAAGTGATTTATTTGATATTTTTTCATCTTACAGTAACCTTCTAACCCCTTTTTGAGAATTATGGAGGGTAACGGAGTTGAAAACAAACCCGGGAGTGAAATGGGACCAGTGGGTGGAGGTATCGGAGACCTTTTCAGGGCTGGGACCATTACTACAGTTAAGTTGGATGATTCAAATTACATAGAATGGTCACAATCTGCAAAGATGGCCATTGGTGTTTGCGGGAAGTTAGGGTATATCACTAGTGAGGAAGTGAAACCCGAAACTAACAGCGCCCGGTGGGTACAGGAAAACTATATGGTGATGACTTGGCTGTGTAATTCAATGCTGCCCCATATAAGTAAGATTTTTTTGTGGGCAAATACAACTAAGGAAATATGGGATGGGGTTGCAGAAATCTACTCAGAGTGAGAATGTTGCTAGGACCTATTAGTTGAGGAATCAGATTATTGCTACAAGGCAGGGAGATAGACCTATTGTTGTTTACTTTTCAACCTTTAAAATCCTGTGGCAGGAGATTGACCATCTGGAGACGGTGGTTTGGGAAACCACTAAGGATTTAGTTGTCTACCAGAAGATCCTAGAGAAGTATAGAGTTTTTGAATTTCTTGTTGGCCTTAATCCCAAGTATGATATTGCAAGACAACATATTATTTCCAGGGACAGTGTTACTCTCTCCCAGGCATATGCCTTTGTATCAGGGGAAGAGAGCAGAAGAAATGTGATGATGAAAAATTCTGGTTTTGATCAATCAGCTATGGTTAGCACTGTGAAACCTAAACAAGGTGGAGACCGGGGTGGCAATGAAATCAAGAAGGAAGACAAAAAGGATTTGATTTGTGACTATTGTAAGAAGCCTAAACACACAAGAGATACTTGCTAGAACCTTCATCCTCATCTTGTGCCGAATAGACTCAAAAACAAGAAGGGAAATGCTCACATGGCAGTCACTGGTGACATACTGGCCCCTCCTACTACAGCTACTCTGGAGTCTATTGCAGCTATTGCAGTGAGGGCCGAACTTGAGAGATATGGGCAATTCCTGAATCGGCGGGATACAATCAGTCCTAATTCAGTAACAGGTGGACAACTAGGTACAGGTGGTTCTAATGGAGCACACTCTACTTCCTTTGCTCACATAGGTAGTTCACATGCCACTGCAAATTATGTTTCTACTACAGGTAAGGAGGGACCTCCTTGGATTATAGGTTCTGGAGCCTCATAGCACATGACCCAAAGTTCCACTATTTTTTCTTCTTACCAGCTCTGTTCTGGCAAAGACAGAGTCTCCATAGCTGATGGATCTCATATTCCCATTACTGGGAAGGGGTCTGTCAAGATTAATGATTCCATTTCCCTTCCCTCTGTCATTCATGTTCCTAGATTAAGTACTAACCTGCTATCTGTTAGTAGTTTGACTAAGAACCTGAATTGCTCAATAATTTTTTCTCCTGGTCATTGTGTCTTGCAGGATCTGGATTCAAAGAGGACGATTGGGAGTGGTCATGAAGTGAATGGAATCTACCTCTTGGATGTGTTTCCTCATCATCAGGGTCATCATGTCAGCAGGGATAGTGAGTCGGGGTCTATGAGTGTGAAGGTTGTCAACTTGGAAAACATTGTAGACATTGTAGACATTCCTTTAAAGCTAGTAATAAAAGATGTTCATCTCCTTTTGATATTATTCATTCTAATGTGTGGGGACCATATCATGTTCTTTCTATGGGTGGCTATCGATATTTTCTCTTAATTGTTGATGATTTTTCTCGATATTCTTGGATTTACTTAATGAGATCTAGAGATGAGGTACCATCCTTGGTTTGGCAATTTCATCAAACGGTGCTAACACAATTTGGGATACAAATTAAGGTGTTCAGATCAGACAATGCCAGGGAATATTTTGAAAATCACCTTGCTTCGTTTCGGTTAGAATATGGTGATGTCTATCAGAGAAGTTGTTCCTATAATCCACAGCAGAATGGTGTTGCATAGAGGAAGAACAGACACATTGTTGAGATTGCAAGAAGCATGATGATCACAGCTACTATTCCAGTTTAGTTTTGGGGTGATGTAGTTCTCACAAAAGTCTTTTTGATTAATAGGGTGCCCTCCCGTATACTTGGATTCAGCACACCATTCAGTCTCCTTTTTCTTGAGGGGGAGATGTTCCATATTCCTCTCAGGGTGTTTGGGTGTGTTTGCTTTGCACATATTTTTGGTCCTCACCGCTTGAAACTTGATCCGAAGGCAAAGAAGTGTGTCTTCCTTGGATATGTAGAAAATCAGAAAGGGTACTACTGCTATGATCCAGTTTCTAGAAGTCGGTATGTTACTATGGATGTCACCTTTTTTGAGTCCACATCCTTCTTCTCAAAGAATCCTTCTCAAGGGAGTGTTTTGGGGTAGTGAGTGAATAGTCTATTCCTATTCCAATTCCAATTCCTGTGTCCACTCCTATGTCTGATCCTCCTATGTCACCTACCTTACAACCTCCTTTGCGTCCTGTCTCATTTACTCACGACAGAGACTTCACAGGGAGGTTGATTCCACTGCAAAAGAACAACTCACATCACTTCTTGTCGGTTCCTTGGAGACTCCAGATTCTACTAACACGGATTCAGGTATTCCTCTTGATCCCTCTACTGTTTCGGTTCCCGTTGATTCTACTAATCCCATTACAGATAACCTGGACCTTCCTATTGCTCTTAGAAAAGGGAAGAGAAAGTGTACTACTCATTGTATTTCACAGTATCTATCCTATAGTGGACTTTCTCCTTCCTACCATGCTTTCCTTTCCTCTCTTGACTCTGTGTCTAGAACCAAGGGTGTTAGTGAGGCTCTTTCCAAACCTGAGTGGAAGACAACTATGCAGGAAGAGATGGAAGCCTTAATTAAGAATCAGACATGGGAGATTGTGGATCTACCAGAGTGCAAGGAGACTGTTGGATGCAGATGGGTTTACACAGTCAAATATAAGGCAGATGGAAGTATAGAAAGGTATAAGGTCAGACTTGTTGCAAAAGGGTACACACAGACCTATGGCATTGATTACTTAGAGACCTCTACACCAGTTACAAAGATGACTCCTGTTCGGATACTTCTTTCTCTTGCTACCACATACTCTTGGCCTCTGTTTCAACTTGATGTGAAAAATGCTTTTCTAAATGGAGATCTGCAAGAGGAAGTGTATATGGATCTTCCTGCTGGTTTCTACAGTGATGCTGAAAAGGGGAAGGTATGCAGACTTAAGAGGTCACTTTATGGTTTAAAGCAGTCTCCCAGAGCATGGTTTGACAAGTTCAGGAAGGCCTTGGTTGTTTTGGCTACACTCAGACTCAACCTAACCATACCTTGTTTGTGAAGCGAAAGGGATCCTTGGTGTTAGTCCTAATTGTTTATGTGGATGATATTGTTGTCACAGGAAATGATCTAAGTGAAATTGACAGTTTGAAGAAGAATCTACACAGGGAATTTGAAATTAAGGATCTTGGAGAGCTTAGGTACTTCTTGGGCATTGAAGTTGCAAGATCAAAACATGGAATCTTTATTTTTCAAAGGAAGTATGTTCTAGATCTTCTACAAGAAACAGGGAAGCTTGGAACAAAGGCAGTTAGTACTCCTATTGATCAGAAACATAGAATTAATGCATCAGAAGGTGAGCTGGTAAAGGACATTGGGAAATATCAGAGACTTGTGGGGCGGCTGTTGTATTTGTGTATGACAAGACCAGACATCTCCTATGCAGTGAGTGTGGTGAGTCAATACATGCATGCCCCACGAGTCTAGCATTGGGAGGCTGTTGACAAGATTCTTGCTTATCTAAAGGGACACCCAAGCAGAGGCATACTATTTGCTGATCATGGACAGTTGAAGCTAGAGGCTTATACAGATGCTGATTGGGCAGGATGCCTTGATGACAGGAGATCTACTTCAGGAGTATGCACCCTTGTTGGGGGTAACCTAGTCTCATGGAAAATTAAGAAACAAACAGTGGTGGCAAGATCAAGTGCAGAAGCTAAATACAGGGCCATGGCACATAGAGTTTCAGAACTTCTCTGGATCCATTCCTTGTTAGGAGAGATTGGTGTAAAGACAGAAGAACCTATGATGTTGTATTGTATTGTGATAACCAGGTAGCAATTAACATTGCCCATAACCCAGTTCACCATGACCGGACAAAGCACATTGAAGTGGATAGACATTTCATTAGAGAAAGGGTGACTTCTGGGGAAGTTAGTCTCCCATACATTGCTTCTGATTTGCAGATTGCTGATGTTCTCACAAAAGGTGTTCAAGGAACAAGCTGGAGCATGACCTACGAAAGTTGGGAATGTGTGACATTTACTCCCAACTTGAGGGGGAGTGTTGAGTTGGGCTGATTTCTAGTTATTGGGCCTAGTTATTTATCTTTTATTTTTTAAGTTGTTAAATTAGGAAGTTATTGGGCTTTAGGCCCATTAGTTTATGTTTTTTTAAGTTGTGACTGTTCAGCTACTTAAGTAGCCACCTTACTATGGGCATTCTTGTAATCTCTTATTCTTTTAATTTGAGTATATAAAACAAAGAGAGGTTGGCGACCAAAACTAATTCAATTCTGGTTGACATCCCACTCCTTTTCTTCTCCTCTCTTCTCTCTACTGCTGAAACTCTTCATCTTCTTCTTCTTTCTCTTCACAAGGAATTCATCTAAAACTGCAATCAGTGATTTCTACTTTTTGCTCTGGCCGCATTTGAATATCTTCTTCCTATTAGTCCACTCTTTTTAAAATTTGGTCTACTAGGCCCTGAAAAACTCTCTTGTTGCCCTTCCTTCTCCTGAACCAATTTTCACCCTGCTTTTGTGTTCTTTGGTGCTGCAAGCTTGAACTTTCTTCAATATTTCTTCTGGGCAGTATAAAATCATCAAAGAACAGCCTTGATCATAGGTAGCCAATAGAGGTCGAGCGCCACTAGCCTTTAGTGCAACTTCTATACCTGAGAGGGTGCCCCCTGAGTTCGCTTGCTTTGAGCCCCTGTAGATCTCATCT
Source organism: Nelumbo nucifera (assembly GCF_055504915.1). Lineage (NCBI taxonomy): Eukaryota > Viridiplantae > Streptophyta > Magnoliopsida > Proteales > Nelumbonaceae > Nelumbo > Nelumbo nucifera. The sequence continues at coordinate 65,169,913 of NC_142652.1, forward strand.
TGTAATGACAAAGGGATCCACGAGCCTTTGGTTCGATCTCTTAATCTTTCAGCATCTCCCGTCTTCCCCTTTGTAATTATTTTTATGATTAATTAATGAAATGTGCTATTGATCAAAAAAAAGAGAGTTTGGGAATCCTAAAGAGTCAGCTGGTGTGAGTCCTCTGGGTTCCATTGCTAGACAAAACGGTGAGGTAAGATTGACATTTCTGTCTCTTCCTATCTGTCTTCTCCATCTTCCCTTTATTCTTCTTTGGGAGTGGGATATACGGACAATGAAGGAGATAATGAGGGGAAAGACATTAGAGAACTGAAGGCGAGGGGAGTTTGTTTGAAGAGGAAAATATCAGGGGAGGAACTAACAAAGTATAGAATAGGAGGAAAAGATCTGAGGAGAAAGAAGAGTTGAAGCACGGCAGCAAGGGATCTAGGGGAGGAGAAAAAAGCCAGAAGGGGCTGAAGATGGAAAAGAAATAAGGAAATCCTTCACAGAGAGGTGGGTGGGGATTGGCAGGCTGGTGAGGAAGCAGGTAGAGGTCAATAAATCACATGGGTTATTTTTTCTGGGAGGGGAAAGGGTAGTGAGGAAGGCTATAGAACAATTTGAGGGGAGCAAAAGGGAAGAATACAATATAAAGAAAGCCTACGAAGAAGGGGGAGAGGTATGGGAGGAAGGAGAAGGGTAGGAAGAAGGCTTATCTAACAAACATTAAAGGACGGTCATCACCAAGGATGGGATTGGAAGGCACCGTCAGAAATATGAAACTGATATCCTGGAATCTGAGAGGTCTGAGAGAAGAAAGGTCATTAGTAAGAAGTGTTCTGAGATAACATGTCCCAGATGTACTGCAAGAAATGAAGCTGAAGGCATTTGATTTTAGAATGAAGAATGAAATCTAGGGAACCAACTGCGGGGAGTGGGTCTCTTGGGTGGTTTAGTGGTAATTTGAGATCCAAGGACCCTCAGGAAGATTGGAGAAAAGAAGGGAGTGTTCACAATTTCAATTTGTTTTCAGATTGTGGAAGGGGAGTGGAAGCAGGTTGGGTTTTGTTGTACCAGAATTTAGATAAGTTGCCAAGGAGGATCTTGGGGATAAGTTGGGGGATGTCATGGAATTTAAACTATGCAACTTGGGAAACTTTTTTTTTTTTATCAGCAACACAAAAATTGATTCATTAGATTAAAAAACAGAGATACAACAAGGAGTTGTGGGCAAAAACAATGCCCAAACAGAAACTATTCACTATTTACAGAACTGTCCATACTTTTGAGTCACCTTCAATAATCAGCTTATTAATCCCCATTTCTTTAGCTTTCTCTACTCCATAGACTGCTGCCAATAATTTTGATCTCACCACATCTCCATGCTGAATAGGCCCTGAGTACAAAGCTAGAATGCTTCCATTTTCTTCCCTAATTAACCCACCAATACCTGATGGTCCAGGATTGCCCATACAGCTACCATCAAAGTTTAATTTCTTCCACCCAGCACATGGAGGAGACCGGGCCTCATATACTTTTTGTTTTCTAGATGAAGAACCTGGAATTATTCCCAACAATCTGAAGAAGTCTTCTACCTTAAAGTCAGCAAAAAGCTTTAAGGTGCTCACCCAATGCACTACTCTTAGGGTTATCACCACAAGCACAGCTTCCTTACTTCTTTCCTTGCCTTCAAAGACTCTTAGGTCCCTTTCCTCCCAAATTGTCTAGATCACTGCTGCTCTAGTGCATCTCTACAAAATCCTGCCTCTTCTTTTAGGGCAGCTGAAAAAGTGAAAACTAAATACACCTTCCAGACAATCAAGGGGAAGCCAACTGCAACCAAAAAGAGATGAAAACCACTTCCATATAGAAATAGCAAAAGGACAGGAGATCAAAAGATGAAAGGCAGTCTCACCATACAACTTACATAAAGAGAAGCAACTTGGGGACAAGCGCCAATTTGGAGGGATGGGCTGAGACCATATCTCCTTATAGGAAAAGAAGGAGAGGGGGAGGTGGAGATAAGAGAATTCAAAAAGGACTTACTGGAAAAAGAAGCCAACTGATTAAGGGCCCACACTCTAGATCTGAACCACCCTCCCCCAAAAACACTAAACTCAACAGAAGAAGCAAAGCACAGACATTGGAAATTTCAGATTCTCAAATTTCTAGTGAAGCCAAGGTTCCAACTCAGGTCTGGAAGGAATGAGGAAGAAAAACCACCGAAAGGGGGGCTTCCCCTACCCAAATATCCTCCCAAAACCTAATTCTCTGACCCAAAGCCAAATCATACCTTATGTCATTGAGGAACACAGGAAGATTGTCATGGATAGCCTTCCAAGGAGCAGCCAGAGTAACTCTATGTAAGCAGCCCGCATCCCAACCATTGTTTGACAGCCCATTGGGTCGGACTGAAATCTAGAGTGCTCATCGTGTAGCAAATGTTCCTGTGGTTTTGTTTAACTCTGAACAGGTTAAGCGTGGATTTTTGGAGGCAACGATGGAAAGAGGAAGTGACAAAGATTTTCAGGCGGTGAACAGATGGAAAGCTGAACTGGACATTGAAGCGAAGAAACTACTACTTGAGAGTGGAAGAGCCAGAGGTAAGAATCTGCTAAAGGTAAGAGAAGACAGGAAGGTGACAATACTTCTGTTTGAGGAAGCAGTCCTATGGTTGAAGGGGTTTATCGATGGTGTACTTCAGTCGTTCAGAATAGTAGGGTGGAAAAATAATTTAGAAATGGAAAGGAAGACATACGAAGTGGAGCTGAGGCGTAACAGGAAAGGATGGTTCATTACCATCACAGAATATTTTGGTGACAGGAAACAAATGGTTTGCTTACCGGAAGGGAAGCAGACACAAGGATGAATAACCTTTGGAGATGAGTTACAGAAGTTTCTTGTCGCAGTTGACAATCACCTGCATAAGGAGCATGAGCAAGAACAGAGTAAAGGAGATAGCCCTCCTAAGTCCTTGAACCAGGCCTTTAAGCAGAGTTCATTTAGCTGCAGAAAGGCAATAGAAAACTCAAATAGGGGGTTGAAAGTCTGGTTTGAGGCTGAGCAAGATGAATGGGAGCGGAGAATGGTGATAACAACCAGCAAGGATATACAAGATTGGTGGAAGCTTTTGAAATCTGTGGTGGATAACCTGATACTGGAAACTGAGGTTGCATTGAAGCCAATCTCAAACAGGAAGGCAGTGCTAAAAAATGATGATGGGGTAAGCAGGGGATTCACAGCATTTGAATGTGAAGAAGGGTTGGTCTACATCCAGAACTGGAAGCCATTGTGTAATGAGATGGTACATACCAGAGGAAGTTTCACACTAAAACTGGTTGGACTTCCCTTCCATCTTTGGAACAAATCAAACTTGGGAAGCATAGTAAAGATGCTGGGTGGGGCGATGGAGGAAATTAAGCTGCAAGATTATCGAGCTGCAGAGGTTAGGATTAAGGGGGTGGAACCAGAACCGCTCCCAAGAACAATTGAAGTGTTTGTTGATGAAGTATGGTATAAAGTTTGGCCGTTTCAGAGGTAGAGATGGAGCTCTGGGGGGAAAGAACCAAGGCAGAAGATGAAGATGACGTGGCAGGCTGGGTTACATGTGGCACACAGGTGTTGGCAAGACAGGACGAAGAGCAGCAGAGGTTTAAAGTGGAAGCTGAAAAGTTGCTAATGGAAAACCAACAGACACGCAAGCCATTAAAAGAAAAAATTTTGAATTAATTGGAATTTTAGGGGCTTGGGCTTCCTTTGCGGACGTGGTTAAAAAGAAGGGAGGACCAGTCAAGGGTTTGGTGCGGGCCAGTCTGTCTGAACCAATAGGAGGACAGAACGGTCCAACCAAGAAGCCGAACCTGTGTCCACGTGACTGTTTAAGTGAGCACGTGGACCTGGATAAGTTGGTGGGGTTGGTAGACGACAGTATTCGTCTATCTTCTTCTTCAAAGAGGACTTTCGGTGATGTTTCAGTCTCAAATAGGCGGAATGAGAAAGCCATAGGCTCTCTACGGTGGATTCCACGCCTAGCTCCTGAAATAACTGGGGAGGGTCAATCAACACAGGACCAGCCAAATCCTAGGTACGCAAGAGAATGCATTGAGGAGAAGGAGGGCATTGACGAGGGCTGTATAGACTATCAGTTGGAAGAACCAGAAATGGAAGAAGACTCTGACGAGCAGTCCAGCATAGGAAGTGTCGAGCTTGACAAGATGTCAGAGGAGTAAGTGGCAGCAACTTTATATCTCGCCGCCCTATTATAGAAGAAGCAGTAAAAGGAACTTGCACAGAATGGCCTTTACACCCGTGAGACTCTCAACAAAACTGAACACATCCATAAGGTTGGTGGCGAAAACCCTGACTCACTCTTAGAAGCTCCATCACCAAAACTTTTCGATAGACAGGAGATGTGTAAGGAAGTATCCATGACTTCCTAGAAGCAAAGCAGAGATATAATAGTGAGGGACAAACAGGAGGGTGAGGGAAGAGTTCACTGTATAACAAAAGAGACAGGAAGGCAAATAGTTCAGGCTCAAGCCAAGGGGTTAGTTGACTCTCACACACCATTTCAGGACCTGATAGTTTTTGCCTCCAGTTCCAGTATTCCTTTCCTTTCCCAGCAAAACCCAAGTAACTGTGTCCATTCAATTTATGCTACTAATGCTTCCTTTGTGTCCTGTGTGCCAGATACCAATCCCAGTCCAGAGGTTGCGGCCTGTATAGGAGAGAAGGGGGAAGTGGTAGAAGCATAGGTAGGGAGGGTCAGGAGAGAGAGTTAGGAAGAGAAGAGGAAGGTAATAGTAATAACAGCAATCTGGAATACCTTGAGAACATATTATATGAAGTTGAGGAGAATAACCCACAGAAGGAAGGGGCAGAAGAGTCCAATGTAGAAGGAACTCAGGAGGAAGAAGGTAGAGGTGGGGACATAGGTCAGGAGGAGAGAAATAAAAAGACAGACAAAAGAGAGCTGACCAGTGAGGACTCTGTGGTAGTATTTTTACAGAAGTTGGGGTGTAAACTAAAAGATCCAAATGATCTAAAAGGGTTCTTACAAAAAAAAAAAAAAAAAAAAAAGAGAGAGAGAAGAAGTTAAGACCAAAAGGAGAAAAATGAGTGAAGCTGAAAGACTGGTGAAGGATGTGGAAGGAGATAAAAGTTTTGGTGTTAGAGGAGAAAGGAGGAAAGGAAACAAGTGAGGGTAACAAGTGTAAGGGGTGGAGATAAAGATTAATGACGATCATAAGCTGGAATGTTAGGGGACTGGGTAGTGCAAGGAAGAGAGCAATAACAAAAGAGGCCATCAAGAAAATAGATCCAGATGTGGTACTGTTACAGGAAACTAAAAGAGCAGAATTTGACATCAAATGGGCAAGGAGTGTGTGGAAAGGTAGGGGGATTAGTTGGGTGGTTTTACTTTCCTGGGGATCTGCAGGGGGTGTTGTGACAATGTGGAAGAATGAGGTAGTTGTAGGATTGGAGGAATTGATAGGACAATTTTCAGTTTCATTGAAATTTAGGCAAGTAGAGGATGGACTTGAATGGGTGATAACCAATGTGTATGGGCCGAATGATTACAAAGAGAGGAGAAAATTATGGGAAGAACTGGCTGACATAAGGGGTTTGTGGGAAGCGCCATGGTGCTTAGGAGGTGACTTCAATGTAATCAAATTCTTGAAAGAAACAAACAGTCCTAGGCAGAGGTCTACCACAAAAGTATGAGGAGATTTAATCAATTTGTTGATGCTTTTGAACTTAAAGAGATCCCATTGTCACATAGGTGTTATACTTGGTCCAACCTCCATGTCAATCCAATTTGCTCTAAGTTGGACAGATTTTTATTTTCAAATGATTTGGAAGAACATTGGGGGAATTTGAACTCTAGAGCACTTCCGAGGGTGACCTCTGACCATTGGCCTATTGTACTTTATAAGGAGGAGGTGAGAAATGCAGGTCTTGCTCCATTTAGATTTAAAAACATGTGGTTGGAACACCCGGGATTCATTAAGAAAATTAAAGAGTGGTGGTCAGAGAGCAACCCAACAGTGGAGTGGAGTGGGATACGGTTTCACAGAAAGCTCCAATATTTGAAAGAATCAAGGATTGGAATCTTTTAGAGTTTGGGAGACTGGAGGAAAGGAAGCAGAGTGTGATTGCACAAATTGATGATCTGGATAGCAAAGAAGGGAGGGGCAGCCTAACAATAGAGGATAAGGAACAAAGATGGAAATTGCGTAAACAATTAGAGGACTATCTTATTCAGAAGGAAATAAGTTGAAGGCAGAAGTCAAGATGTAAGTGGATGAAAGAGGGGGATAAGAATACTAAGTTTTTTCATGCCATGGCAAGTGGCAAAAGGAGAAGAAATTTTATTTCAAGTTTGGAGATTGAAGGGGTAACAGTTACTAATTAAAGAGAGTCTACAAGAGCATTTGCAGATCATTTTAGGTCTATATTTAGAAGGTTCCTAAATAAGAGGGTGTGGCTTGAGGGTTTGGAATGGCCAACACTGTAGATAGAAGATAGGGAGTGAATGGAAAATAAATTTGATTTGGAAGAGATAAAGGAGGCGGTATTTTCAATGGATGGATCAAAGGCGCTGGGCCCAGATGGTTTTACGATGGCTTTTTATCAAGATTGTTGAGAGATACTAAAAGAGGACCTAAGGTTGGTATTGATGAATCCCATACCAGAGGAGTGATTAACCCTGGGCTAAATTCCACATTCATTGCATTGGTACCCAAGAAAAGTGGTGCAAGCCATCCGAAGGATTACATGCCTATCAGTTTAGTTAATAGCCTTTATAAGATCATCACTAGGTGCTGTCCATTAGAATTAGGAAGGTGCTCCCAGCAATAATAGCAAATAATCAAGGAGCTTTTGCAAAGGGGAAGCAAATAACAGATCAAATACTTGTAGTAAATGAGAGTCTAGAGGACTTTAAGAGATCCAGGAGAAGAGGTGTTCTTTGCAAATTAGATTTAGAAAAGGCTTATGATTTGGTTGATTGGTCTTTCCTATTGGAGGTGATGATCAACTTTGGGTTTGGAGACATTTGGTGCAAATGGGTGATGGGCTGCATTAAGATTTGTTATTACTCCATTTTGGTGAATGGGATAGTGGTGGATTATTTTCCAGCTTTGAGAGGGATTAGACAAGGAGACCCCCTATCCCCTTTTTCTATTTACATTGGTTGCAGAAGTATTGGGGAGATTAATCTCCAAAGTAGATTCTAGGGATTTAATAAGAGGATGGAGAGTTGGAAGAGAAAGCATACCACTCACACACTTGCAATTTGCATATGACACAATTCTATTTTGTGAAGGAGGGGATATCAATAGGATTAGAAACCTGAAGCTCACTACACAACTTTTTGAGCAAATGTCAAACCTTAAAGTGAATTTTGAGAAAAGTTGTATAGTTGGAGTCAATATGGGGGAAGGGGAGGTATGTGAGTGTGCAAACATTTTGGGAAGTGTAGTATCTAATTGGCCTTTAAACTACCTTGGGTTGCCATTGGGAGATAATCCTCAAAAAGGTGATTTTTGGGCTCCTATTGTGGAGAGGTTTGAAAAGAGACTTGCCAACTGGAAGATAAACTATTTGTCTCTTGGAGGGAGAATCACTCTAATTAGGTCCACACTTTTTAACCTTCCTGTTTACTTTTTGTCACTCCTTAAGGTTCCGGTTAGGGTGGCTAGCAGGCTGGAAAAACTAATGAGAGATTTTCTATGGACGCTGGGGGAGGAGAAGGACCATAGGGTTAGGTGGGAGGTGGTGTGTACGAGTAAGAAGGAGGGAGGTTTGGGAATTGGGAACACAAGGAATAGGAACCTAGCACTACTAGGGAAATGGTTATGGATATTTTCATTGGAAAAAGAAAGACTTTGGGTTAAGATAGTGGGTAGTATTCATGGGGTGGCAGAAAATGGGTGGGACTTTAGGATTCTATCAAGGACTACAAGAGCATCTCCCAAGAAAGCCATTCAAGCTATTTTGCCCTTGCTCTCTCCCTATATCAAGTATGATTTGCACTCAAGCAACTTCATTAAATTTTGGGGTCATGTTTGGGTTGGGGATTCCTTTTCGAAAGATCAAATTCCAACCCTTTTTGCTTTCTCTACCCTTAAAAGTGAACCAGTTTCCTCCTTCCTTGTACCTTCTAATTCACCTTATGGATTCAGTTGAAACCTGAGTTTGAGAAGAGATATCAGGGACATGGAGTTAGACTGTATTTCAGCCTTATTATCCATTCTTGATGGGGTATTCCTTGAACCAACAAAGACAAATAATAGAATCTGGACTCTCACTCCTTCGGGTTCCTACACTTGTGCCTCATTCTTTAAGGTCCTTTTACCCCCCCTCCCCTCTTATGTTGGAATGTCCTTTCCTGTTAAAGAGGTGTGATGTCAACCTATTCCTCCAAAGGTTGAGAGTTTCTGTTGGTAAGCCTTTCTGGAAAGAGTTAATACAGGGGATTTACTTCAAAGAAAAAAACCCAATAGTTGTTTGTCTCCTCACTGGTGTGTTCTCTGTAAATCTGGTGGTGAGTCTGGATACCACTTACTAATTTCTTGTCAGTTTGCTAAAGTTATTTGGGAATGGTTTACTTCTTTGTTTGGGTGCAGGTGGACCCCCCCCCCCCTTTGAATGTGCAAAGTTTATTCACTTCCATGTCTCACTGGACAACAAAAAGGGCCAAGATCATGTGGAGATGTTTTACAGCTATAGTATGTTGGACTGTTTGGGAGGAGAGAAACCCACGGATTTTCTCATATAAGGAGAGAAGCTTGGAAGTAATCTTGGAGACTATCCATATTAGGGTGATACATTGGTTGAAAACTTTGGAATTTTTTACAAATTTCTCAATTGATGAGATGATAAGAAATTGGAAAGAGATTGCAGATTCAGTTCCAGTTAAGAAGACTTCAAGTTCTTGATGGACACCTCCACCTCAAGGGTTTACCAAACTGAATTTTGATGGCAGTAGCATGGGCAATCTAGGGCCCTCCGGAACAGAGGGAGTGATAAGAGATGAAAGAGGGAATTTGTTAGTTATGTATTCCAGTCCAATCGGGGTGGGAGATTCCTTGAGGGCTGAGATTCTAGGATCTCTTGAAGGGATTCAAAGGGTCAAGGACATGCATATTAAAAAAATGATCATAGAAGGTGATTCTAAAATTGTGGTGAATTGGCTAAAAGAGGATAGCTCTTTTGGAATTACAACAATGAAAAGAGGATATTTAAGTGGCTGACTAAGGACATTGAAGTTCGTTGTACATGGATAAAGAGAAGTGCAAATTCATTGGCATATGGTTTAGTTGGGCAAGGGGTGAAAAGAAACTCTCTCTTTTGGGCTGTTTTGTAATTGTTTCATGGTTTGGGTGTACATTGGTGTAGTAGGGAGTTAAGATTCTTTAGCTCATCTTCTATGTAATTTCTTAATTTCTCAATTATTAATAAAATTCATTGTTATTGATAAAAAATGGATACTTTAAATAACTCTAGTCCACAAACTCTCATTTTCTTTAGGAGATCTCCAAAGCCATTTACTCAACAAGGCCGAATTCTTCAACTTAACATTTCCAATGCCCAGACCCCCTTCAACCTTCAGTTACATCACCTTATCCCATCTAACCAAATGATCTTTCTTCCCTTCACCTGTTCACCAGGCTCCCAAAGGAAATCTCTCATTATCTTTTCAACTCTTTTTACCACAGACTGAGGCATCCTAAAAACCAACATATAGTACACTGAGATGTTTGCTAGAGTGGATTTGATCAATGTAATTCTCCCATAGTTCCACCCAAAGAGATATAATTCCTTTTCCAACTTGCTAGTCTTTTCTCAAATCTTTCCACTACTGGGTTCCAAAATCTAGTCGACCTAGGGTTGCCACCAAGGGGTAAACCTAAATAACACGAAGGCCAATTTCCTTTCTCACAACCCAATAAATCCGCCATTGACTTTAGCTCATCATCTTCCACATTGATACCAGCCACTAAATTTTTAGACCAATTGATTCTCAAATTTGAGATCCTTTCAAAGAGTTTCACTACTAGCTTCAGATTTTCTACCCCTTCTCTGCCTTCCCCATCACAAAAAATGAGGATATCTTCTGCAAACTGCAAGTGAGAGACCAAAACTCTATCTCTTCCTACTATCTGGCCTTTAAACAATTGCAAAGTGTAAGCCTTTAAAATCAACTTACTTAAGACCTCGGCCACCTAAGTAAAGAGAAAGGGAGAGAGTGAATAATCACCTTGTCTAAGACCTCATAAGCCTTCAATGAAATCAACTGCTGAGCCATTGACTAAAATTGTACTTTGTAGTTATTCTCTAATATTTGTATGCGGGTGATGCCTTGTCACCTGCTAGACTATATGTTATTTTCATTTTATTTTTTCTTCTATTACATGCATCAAAGTTTATTAAAGAACTTTCAGATATCTTTAACATCAACAAGAAAATATTTTGATCGTACCATATCTCAATGAATTGCAATAAAGTAGAATTATCTTTTCTAACAAATTATAAGTGCATATTGAGTCAAAAGTACATTTGCCTAGTAAATCAACTACAACCTAACAATAGATTGATAGATCCAAGTCCACATGTTGGGATCAAGTGCTTACCACTATGCCAAAACCAACTGGTGATGGTGAGTGTGCAACTTTACTTGTTGTGACAATGCAGAGCCCCACGTCTGTGTTCTATAGTGGGCACATGCTACGGGTGGGTTTGAGTAGCTTTATAGTGCACATGCAGCAAACCCAACAGGTTGGGCAGTTAAGCATCATGAGTCCCAAGGGTGATGCTGCCTTGCTAGGCCAACAATACCCCCTCCCCCCCAACATCACTTAAGAGACTCAAACCTACAACCTCGCTCTGATACCACTTGTTAGCAGATTACCACTACCTCAAAACCAATTGGTCATGGTGAGGGTGCAACTTTATTTCTTTATTGTGACAGTGTAGAGCACTGAGTCTATGTGTGCTATGGTAGACACATGTTGCGGGTGGGCCTAAAGGACTTCCAAGTGCACATATGATGCACCAGTGGGTTGGGCAGTTAAGCACTGTGAGTCCTAAGGGTGATGCTGACCCCAATAGGGCAACAATCTCCCTTCTCCCCCATCCAAACTGTGAGCTTGAGAGCTGTACTCAAAGCAAAGCAGAGGAGAGGAGAACACCACTGATATGCTATGAATGTCGAATTGCCAGTCGACCATGCTATTATTTAAATTTGAATGTAGTACAATGATACAAGTAATTACTGGAATGCCCCTGATTAGTGATGGGACACCCAGTTAACTTAACACATTAAACAGGCTTAGGCCCATTAACACAGGCCCAGTTACAAGATAACTTAAACTTAAGTATGGGCTAATAAGAACTCTTATCAGCCGAACACTCGTACAAAGAGACTTCATTCTAACATTCTAACACTCCCCCTCAAGCTAAGCATGGATATCAATCATGTTTAGCTTGCCAAGTATGTCCCTGAACTTTGATGCTGCTAGCCCTTTAGTCAATACATCTGCAATTTGCATCTCTGATGGAGTATAAGGCACACAGAGCTCTCCCGAGACAATTCTCTCTCTGACAAAGTGTCGATCAATTTCAATATGTTTTGTCCTGTCATGCTGTACGGGATTGTTGGCAATGTTGATAGCAGGTTTATTATCACAATACAACCTGAGAGGACCCTCAGCCTTAATACCAAGCTCATTAAGAAGAGTTCTGAGCCATAAGAGTTTAGCAACCCCGTGTGCCATAGCTTGGTAATCTGCTTCTGCACTTGATCTAGCCACAACATTCTGCTTCTTATTGCGCCATGTGACTAGCTTTCCTCCCAAGAATGTACAGTAACCTGACGTTGATTTTCTATCTCCAACAGACCCAGCCCAATCTGCATCAGTGTAGGCTTCAATTTCAAGTCTGCTGTTTTTCCTGAATAGAATTCCTTTCCCTGGGCAAGTCTTCAAGTACCTGAGAATTCTTTCCACTGCTCTCATATGAGGGATCTTTGGTGAGTGCACGAATTGACTGACAACATGCACTGCATAGGCAATGTTTGGCCAAGTAAGGGATAAGTATATCAGCTTTCCTACCAATTTTTGGTACCTCTCTTTATCACAATATTCCTCACCCATTGATTCTTGTAGTCCATGGTTCAGTTCTATTGAAGTGTCTGTTGGCCTGCACCCCATCATGTTTGTTTCCTCTAGGAGATCTAGCACATATTTCCGCTGACATATGTAGATTCCTTCTCTTGATCTAGGAACTTCAATCCCAAGAAAATATCTCAGATTTCCTAGATCTTTGATCTCAAATTCTGAAGCTAAGAACTCCTTCAGCCTCTTCATCTCTTCCACGTCATTTCCGGTAATCACCATATCATCCACATAAACAATGAGTGTCGTAAATTTGTCATCCTGTCTCATTGTAAACAATGTATGATCTGCATTGCTCTGAGTGTACCCCACTTTCTTCATGGCCATACAAAGTCTCTCGAACCATGCCCGGGGAGACTACTTCATACCATATAATGCTTTCCTTAGTTTACACACCTTCTTTCCAACATCATAACCTGGTGGGGGTTCCATGAATACCTCTTCATGAAGATCACCATTTAGGAAGGCATTCTTCACATCCAGCTGATGGAGTTCCCAAGAGAATTTTGCTGCTAGTGACAATAGAACCCGGATTGTGTTGAGCTTTGCTACTGGGGCAAAGGTTTCTTTGTAGTCAATTCCTTCCTTTTGTGTAAATCCCTTTGCCACAAGTCTGGCCTTGTACCTCTCGATTGACCCATCTTCCCTGTGATTTACTGTGAACACCCACTTGCACCCAACAGTGCCTTTCCCCTCTGGCAGGTCCACCAATTCCCACGTTCTTGCTTTCATTAGGGCTTTCATCTCTTCATTCATGGCTTCTTTCCACCTTGGATCAAATGCCGCCTCTGAGTACCTGGAAGGGACACATACAGAAGAAAGAGCAGACACAAAGGAGTGATAGGCAAGAGATAAGTGTGAGTAAGAAACAAAATCAGCTATGTGATGCCGGGTGGTACAAGAACGAACTGGCTTACGGAGAGCAATAGGAAGATCCAAATCCGAAGTGAGCGAGTCAAAATTACCTTGGATTGCTGAGACAGATTGATCTGAGTTCAACTGGTTGCAATCATCAGGTTGGGGGCCCTTCTTCCTTCTGTTGTATGTAAGTATCTCTTTCTCTTGCCTACTAGAACCCTCAGGAGCATCTGCTGTATCAGGAGAAGTAACTGGCACAGTGGGAGCCTCACTAGGTTGACCCGGAATGTCACAGCTAGGAATAGTGGAAGGTGATGAAAGAGGAACAAAAAAGAAGGGAGAATGAGAATCCTCTTCCAACCCACTAGTCTTCCCCCGAAGAGGATTCTGAGAAGACTGAAAATAGGGTTGAGACTCAAAAAAGACTACATCTCTGGTGACATACTTTTTCTTGGAGACAGGATCATAATACTTGTACCCCTTTTGTGTAGGAAAGTACCCCAAAAATATTCCCTTCGTAGCCTTGGGATCCAGCTTGGTTTTCTTTGGATCCTTCACATGTATGAAGCATGTACAGCTAAAAACCCGTGGGGGAAGAGGAAATTCTGGAAGAGTGGGACACAAAATAGAGAAAGGAGTCTTCATACCCAATACCTTAGATGGCATCCGATTTATCAGGTATGATGTAGTGAGTATAGCTTGAGACCAATATTGCTTGGGCACTTTGTGCTGGAATAGTAGGGCTCGAGCTGTCTCCAATAGGTGCCTGTTCTTGCACTCAGCAACCCCATTTTGCTGAGGGGTGTTAGCATAGGATGATTGATGTAACATGACTGCATCTTCCATGAATGAGTTCAAGGATCTTTCAAAGTATTCAGCCGCATTGTCTGACCGGAATTGCTTAATCTTCTTATCAAATTGTGTTTCAATCATCTTGCAAAAAACCATAGTTACCTGTGGTACTTCATCACGTCCTTTTAATAGATAAATCCAAGTGCACCGAGAATAATGGTCAATAAAACTAAAAAAGTAACGGAAGCCATCAATGGAAATAATGGGTGAAGGTCCCCAAACATCAGAATGAACCAAATCAAAAGGAGCTCGAATTTCGTTACTAGAAATTGGATACACTGTTCTACATTGTTTTGACATTTGACACACATCACAAATTAAGCTTTGACTTGGAATTCCCTTAAACAATTCGGGAAACAACATTGCTAAAGAAGAGAAAGACACATGACCTAGCCTAGCATGCCACAGGTGCAGCCTAGCTATTGACTCCACACTTTCCGGACTAGTAGTAGCAGAAGCTTGTAGGGCTGAGCCGATGTCTGCATCAATGAGAAGGAAAAAAAGTTATACTGTAGTTCAAATTTTTTGTAAGCTTTGAAACAGACAAAAGATTTGAGGTAAGACTAGGAACATGTAGGACTGATTTAAGAGAGAGATCCTTGCTTAGGTAAACCACCCCCTTTCTAGAGATGGAGAGAGACCCATTAGCCACTCTCATCTTATCCTGGCTAGACAACAAATGATATGAAGAGAATAAGGACATATGTGTCAAATGGTCAGTGGAATTAATGGAACTAGTTGCACTAAATGCAGAGGTTGTACCTGATTTGGCAAGAGAGGTGGAAGCTAAAGAATTGTTCTTCAGACGGGCTAATGCCCGGCTGAGAACCTCTACCTCACTAGCTGTGAAGCCCAAAGTGCTTGGTCCAGAGGAGTCGGCAGCCTGCCTTGTGGAGGAAGAGGACATTGTCGGAGTACTCTGTGAGTTGTCACTACTGTTGTTGGTGGCAAGATTCCCACTTGCTGTGTGACCCTTATGTTGCCTTTTGTCCTTTCTCAAAGCAGTTGGCTTCAAATGAGGATACAAGACCCAACATTTCTCCTTTGTGTGTTTCTCACCACCATAATGGGTACACTGGAGGGACTTCTTGTCTGGATATCTATTTCCCTTAGTGGAGACTAAGGCTGAATGTTCTCCAAATAGTCCAGTTGACTGTGTCTGAGAGTCAACTTGCATCTCCCTTCTCCTGACTTCTTCATTCCTCACCAAGTAATAGACATGGTGAAGCTCTGGTAATTCATCTCTCCCTAGAATTTGTGACCTTATACCCTCATATACTGGGTCTAGGCCAGCCAGAAACTTGAAGGCTCTGCTCTCTTCAATTTGCTTATCATGTCTCTCCTTGTCCCTAGCATTTTCCCAATCCAATATCAAGTGATGATCAAGCTCTTCCCAAAGGCCTTCCAGGGTTGCAAAATATGTTGCCACGGACATGTCTCCTTGCCTTAGAGCTGCAATATCTTGGTTCAATCTATAGATTCTAGCATTGTTATTTTTCTGGTCGTAGGTCTTGGATACTTTCTCCCAAATCTTCGCGGCTGTGGGGAAATGATGAACAGTTCTAGCCACCTGAGGAGTCATGGAGGCCAGCAACCAAGACATGACTGTGGCATTCTCCTTGCACCACACGACATGCTCAGGACTGCCAACTTCAGGTTCTTTCTTGTCTCCATCCAGATAGCCAGTGAGTTCACGAGAAGTAATGAACAACCTTGCTGAGACGGACCACTCTCTAAAGTTATATTCATCCAGCAACACGTTTGTAATCTGTAAACTGTGCAGATTAGGGTTTTCCAGGTTAGAGAACCTTGCGGCAGGTCTGTTATCTCTGGAGGAAACTTCTCCGGATAGTGAGGACATGCTGATTTCAGTCTTAGAGTAGTTCGGGTACAGTGCTGGACAATCTGGAGTAGGCAGCTCCCTAGGTAATCTTCACTTGAGCTGAAGCAGTTCGGGTACAGCAGTGGGGAGAGGTTTCAGACTGATAACCAACCTGAACTTGGAGCTGTTTGCCACTGTGCTATGCTGGTTTTGCTGGGGCTTCGAAGCTGTAGTTGTGGAGAAGCTCTCCCCCTTTCGACTAGGGCTAGGACTGCTGAAATCAGTCCTCAACTAGGTCTGTCCTATACAGACCTCTCTTAGTAGCCAAATAGCTACTATTTGCTGAAAAAAAAGAACCTAGTAGGACATCCACTTCTGGGCCTTACCTCCCTTGAGCCCTACAACCAAGGGAAACCCTAGGTTCGAATCTGCTTTGTTCTCTTACAGCCCTAGTTTTTTTAGGAACCCAGAAAAGAAGAAGGAAGAAGATGGAAAGAACAGCAAGAGAAGAGAGAGTAGAAGCTAGTGCCTGCTGAAACCAAAGAGACGCTAGTGCTCTGATACCATGTGAGCTTGAAAGCTGTACTTGAAGTAGAGGAGAGGAGAAGAACACCACTGATATGCTATGAATGTCGAACTGTACAAGCCAGTCAACCATTACTGGAATGCCCTTGATTAGTGATGGGACACCCTGTTAACTTAACACATTAAACAGGCTTAGGCCCATTAACACAGGCCCAGTTACAGGATAACTTAAACTTAAGTATGGGCTAATAAGAACTCTTATCAGCCGAACACTCATACAAAGAGACTTCATTCTAACATTCTAACACAAACGTCACCTGAGGACTCAAACCCACACCCTCGCTCTGATATCAATTGTTAGAATAAAGTGCTTACCACTAACCAAAACCAATAGGTGATGGTGAGGGTGCAAATTTATGTCCCTGTATGACAACGCAGAGCCCCGCATCTATGTGTGTTATGGTGGCCACATGCTGCAGGTGGACCTGAGGGGCTTTGCAGTGCACAGGAGGCACACCAACGAGTTGGGTGGTTAAGCACCATGAATCCTAAGGGTAATGCCAACCCTGCTAGGCCAACACAACATAGGACATGATACAGTCAAATCAACAAGCAGCAATGCATACTGGAAATATATCAATTGAAGTGCATTCCATTTGATACTTTAAATCAACAATCAACATACCGTATACTCAAGATTGGAGAAGGGCCTCTCCACGTCACGCAGAACAAAAGGACGGCCATTAATGTACACCACCTGTATCAGGGATGGCAAAGACCCAAAATTTAAATTTTTTTGTAAAACCACCATGTATGGCCCTGGAGTTGCCCAAAGCAGCATAGATAGCCCATATTCAACCAAGGATAAGTCTCTTATAATGCCATTTAAAATGTCCCAGTTGTCAAGAAATTAAACAGCCTTACAGGTTCTTCTCGAAGGTTATGCCAAAGCACTTGTGTTTTCTTTCCATTCTTTTGGGCCCCAATATGGTCAAGCACATTCCTGATGCCATCAATCGTTGGCATCGCAACACCATGAACACGTGAGGAGTCAGCCTATAAATATTCACAAAAAAAAAAAGAAATTGGCATTAAACAACAAATTTCACAAGTATGGAAGTGAACAAGGAGGTAGTGGAACAAATTGATATATCTAAAGATAATCAAGCTGATAGAATTGCAAGCACAAACAAGTCTGGCAGTGTAATGTACATGCATATGTGTGCATACATAGAACTGAAATCTATAATCAGGTTGCACTAGTCAACATATCATCTTACATTGACATGGTCAAAAGCCCGATTGTACATTCTGTAGAAACTATCATAAGGAGACAAAAGAAAGAAAAGAATAGAAAAGATAAAGATCACATAATCCAGAACCCTATACAGATCAAGGGTCCTCATACATCAGTGTGCACAATTCTTTTCCTGAGAAAAGGCAAAGCATTTCAATATATTGATAAATAAAACATATACAAAGCCCTGTGCAATAAAGCACTGGACAGGGAAAAGAATTCTCTTTCTACATATCAAATTCCCATGTCAATCATCAAGAAACAAAAAGAGTACTGCTATCAAAAAAAAATAGTTGTATGGTATATTCTTAAAAAGCCTGTGTGCTGCCACCAAAGAGCATATTCTTTGCCAAAAACCTTAGATTACTGTGTCTTCCGTGTTGTATTTATTTTCAAAAAATCTCCTATTTCTCTCTGTCCAAATTGACCACATCACTGCTTCTGGTATTACTCCCCATATAATCTTCCATAACCTAGACAAACCAAATAGATGCCAGCTCTGTAGTAAAGTCAACAGATTTTGGAAAACAAAACTGCACCACAAACAACCTCAAAGACTTCAGCCACAGCTCCCTTGCAAACTTGCAATGAATGAATAGATGGTCCACCCCCTCAGAATCTTCACCACACATTACTAGACCTGTTCATGGGCCAGGTTTGGGCCAGGCTTTGTCTCCATATTAACAGAATATATTCAGGCCCAAGCCTGAGCCTTGCCTGACCATCAGGCCTAGGTCTTGAGCCTTGCCCAAAGCCCAGCTAGAAAATTGAAAAAAAAGAAATCTTTTTACTCAATAAAAAACAAATTTATTTATATTAAAATACCTCAAAACCCAAAAATAATAAAAGGTCTCACTATGGCTTGAAAAATGAGAAGAGGAACAAAGAAAAGAACATATTATATGTATATTTTTATATAAAATACATTTGCTATATATATTATATTAGCAAGTCAGGCTCAGGCTCAGGCTCAGGCTCAGGCTCAGGCTCAGGCTGGGCTTTTTCTAGAAAGACCAAGCCTGGCCCAAAAAATAGTTGGGCCTACTGTTTTAGGCCTGAGCCCGAGCCCATGGGCCTACACTCATGTCCAAGCCTGACTTGGAACGGACCGGGCTGAGCCAGCCCATCGAACTACCTGACCCATGAACAGGTCTATACATTACATATCTGCTAGGTTCCACCACCATCCCTCTTTTCACCAGATTTTCGATTGTTAAACACTTCCCAAGCATCATTACCCACACAAAAAAGGCTACTCTGAGAAGAGCTTCCATTCTCCAGACCCTGTTCTCAGAGAAACTCTCACCCTTAGAAAGACTTGTGAAAGAGCATGATTTCTCCCCCACCCAAACTCTTTTGTCACTTCTTGTTCTGTCCAGCCTGACTTTACTTAAATTTTGCATTAATTCCTCCCATTTTTCTAATTCCCAGTCATGTAAATTCCTCATAAAAGTGGGATACCAGTCTCCTACCCTCTTTCCTATGAGAACACCTCCAACACCAAGCAGTCCTTATTAAGTGCAATTCCAAACAGAGTTGGAAACCTCTCCTTGAGAGGACTATTTCCACACCACACATCCTTCCAGAATTTACTCCTTGACCCAGATCCTACTTCCATCTTAATTCCTTTATTAAACTCCCTTGCTGATTTCTGTATGTCCCTCCACATTGCACATCCACAAATCATACAGGTTTCTCCTAGATCCCAATTAAAATTTCTTGAGCCATTATGATTCTTCTCCACTGATTGGTGGGCTGTCCATCTGCAATACCACTTACAAAACAAGCCACATTAAATTTTCCAATTCTTCTTACCCTTAAACCCCCCCTCCCCCGCCTTTCTTGGCTTCTAGACTTTGTTCCACTTGACGAAATGAAACTTAAACTCCTCTTTCCACCCCCTGCCACAGAAAATCTCTCATTTTTTCCAATAACTTGGCTATACTAGCAGGAATTGGGAAGAGAGAAAGCAAATAGGTAGGAAGTGAAGAAAATCCCTACCTTTGACAGATATCTTGGCTTCCAAGAGGAAAATTTCTTTTCAATTCTTTCTACCACGGGCTTCCAAATCTTCTTAGAGATGTGATAGAATTCAGACATGGTATCTGTACGATTTCAGATAAGAAGAAGAAGGAAAAGAAGAAGAATAGTTCTAGTCGAACTAGAGAGAAAACTCATCTTCTCTAGTCGGCCAGTCTTTATTTATACTTTTCTAAATAAACAAGAATTACTCTTATGCCCTCACTTAAGTGAGAGCCACATCAGCTAAACAATTAACATACGACTTAATATAAAAGGTCTATACTACCCTTCTACAGCCGACTCTAACACTCCCCCTCAAGCTGGTGAGTATATGTCATATAGTCCCAGCTTGTTACATATGTAGTCCACTCTTCCCCGATTCAACCCTTTGGTAAACAGATCTGCCCATTGATTTCTTATGTTCACATATGTTGTACTTATCACTCCATTAAGCACCTTCTCATGTACAAAGTGGCAATCAACTTCTATATGCTTTGTCCTTTCATGAAACACTGGATTAGAGGAGATATGAACTGCAGCTTGATTATCACAATATAGCTTCATAGGAGTGTCAATCGAGTATCCCATCTCCTCTAGGAGATGCTTCACATTGCTTCTTGCTACCACTGTCTGCTTCCTACTTTTCCATGTCACTAAGTTCCCACCAAGAAAAGTGCAATACCCTGTAGTGGACCTTCTGTGAAATATGGAACTGGCCCAATCAACATCTGTGTATCCCTCTATCTCAAGACTTCCTTCACTCTTATATAACAAACCACGACTTGGAGCTTCCTTCAAATACCACACAATCCTTAGGACCGCCTCCCAATGTGGAATTCGATGATTCTACATAAATTGACTCACTACATTGACTGCAAATGAGATATCAGGTCGAGTGATGGTTAGTTAATTTAGCTTACCCACCAACCTTCTGTAACTTCCCGGATCCTCAAACTCCTCACTTGCATCACTACTCAACTTAACATTCGGTTCCATGGATGTTTCAGCTGGTCTAGCACCTAACAACCCTATTTCTTCTAGCAGATCAAGGACATATTTCCTCTTGTACAGATTAATACCATTCTTGGACCTCGCTACCTCTATTCTTAGGAAGTATCTTAATTTACCAAGATCCTTTGTTTGGAAGTGATCATCCAAGTAAGTCTTCAACCTGTCAATCCCTAGTATGTCATTGCCTGTGATAACAATATCATCTACATATACCACCAATAAGATCTTCCCAGCATTGGATTCATAGCTGAATACGGAATGGTCAACCTGACACTGTTTCATTCCAAACTTCTTCACCGCTTCACTAAATCTCCCAAACCATGCACAAGGAGATTGTTTTAAGTCCATAAATAGCCTTCTTAAGTCTACATACCTTGTCACCCTCCCCCTGAGCAACAAACCTTGGTGGTTGCTCCATGTACACCTCTCCTCAAGGAGATCACCATGTAAAAAAGCATTCTTGATGGCAAGCTGAAACAAGGGCCAATCAAATATAGCAACAAGAGAAATCAGAACACGAATCGACCCAATTTTGGCAACTGGAAAGAAAGTGTTTGTTTAATCAATACCATATAATTGTAAATAACCTTTGGCAACTAACCGAGCTTTCAACCATAATACTCCCATCAGGTAAGTATTTAATTGTGTACACCCACTTACAACCCACAACATGCTTACCAGGCGGAAGAGTGGTGAAGTCCCATGTACGAGTACGAGTCAGGGCCAAGAGTTCTTCCATTGCATGGCACCACCCTAGAGAAGTGAGAGCTTCCTAGACATCCTTGGGAACAGAGATAGAGGATAACATAAAAACAAACAGGCGGCGATGGGAAGCCGAAAGGTGAGATACAAAAGCATAATTAGAAATGGGGTGCAAAGTGTAACTGCGTTTACCTTTCCACAAAGCAATAGGGAGATCAAGGTAAAAAATGAGGGTGGGGCTGAGGTAGTAACAACTGCCAGATCTGT
The DNA here is from genome assembly GCF_055504915.1 of Nelumbo nucifera. Classification (NCBI taxonomy): domain Eukaryota; kingdom Viridiplantae; phylum Streptophyta; class Magnoliopsida; order Proteales; family Nelumbonaceae; genus Nelumbo; species Nelumbo nucifera. Next base: position 65,191,430 of record NC_142652.1, read on the forward strand.
CGATGGTGACGAAGCTGGAGGAGGAGCCGGTGCCTGACAATGCGTATACACTTGCCGGATAGGTGGTCGTTCCGCAAGTAGTTGCACTGGAGGCAAAGACTTGGTCACAACTGGAACAAGGGGAACAGGGTCCTCAACTAGAACTGGAAGAGGAGGTGATAGCAACAGAAGAAAAGAAACATCCGACTCGGAGAAGAAAGGAACAAACTCAAAGAATATAACATCAGGACATACAAAAGAACCCCGAGAACTAGGATTATAACACTTATACCCTTTTTGAGTCCTAGAATAGCCAAGGAAAATACATTTAGTGGATCTAGCATCTAACTTGTCCATTCCAAGCCCAAGATTATAAACAAAACACACACATCCAAAAACTTTGGGAGTAAGGGGAAAAAGAGACAAGTTGATAAACAAAACAGAGAATGGGGATTAACCTTCAAGGATGGACATGGGCATGCGGTTAATAAGGAAGCAGGATGTAAGTACAGCATCACTCCAAAAAGGTTTGGGAACATTCATATGATGTAAGAGGGACCAAGCAATTTCCAAAAGGTGACGGTTCTTTCTCTCAGCCACCCCATTTTGTTAAGGGGAGTAGGTACACGAGGTTTGATGGATAATGCCATGTTCCAAATATTCTTGAAATGGTGTGTAAAAATACTCGCGACCATTATCAGAACAGAGAATTTTAATTACACAAAATTGATTGTGAATCTCAGCATAAAATTTTTGGAAAATAGAAAACAATTCACTCCTTTCTTTCATAAGGTAAAGCCATGTCATCCTTGAATAATCATCAACAAAAATTACAAAGTACTTGTAACGATTATAAGACACTATTCTGTTTGGACCCCAGATGTTCGAATGGACTAAAGAAAAAGGACTTGATGTACGACTATCAACTCTAGGACGAAAAGAAACAAGATGATGTTTCCCAAACTGACACAACTCACAATTCAAAGTAGAAAGACGACTCAACGATAGAACAAGTAACTGAAGAGCTCTAAGAGACAGATGACCAAGTCTGCAGTGCCACTGATGAGGAGAAAGAGATGTCTGAACGGCTGTTGTCGAACCACCTCCATCAAGATAATACAGTTGACTAGCTTCATGCCCTCCACCAACCTTCATCCCCGTCTTGAGATCCTAAAACACACAAGAGGAAGGGTAAACAGTTATAGAGCAATTAAGAAAGTTAGTCAATTTACGAACAAACATCAGGTTAAAGGGAAACTTAGGAACATATAAAATTGAGGATAGGGATAATGAGTCTGTGTCAACATTATCAACACCACATATGGAAGATGTAGAGCCATATTGGCAAGAGTAACAGATTGTGATGTGGAGGACGGAGAAATGGATGAAAACACACTTGGAGTCCCAATCATATGATCGGAAGCTCTAGAATCTATAATCCAATAGGAAGGTTTGGGTGCCAGACAAGCCATACCTGAGTGTGCAAGGGTAGTTGTGTTCTGTTGAGATGTACCCTAAATGAACCGTTCATGCTCGTCCCGTGGAACACTCAACATCTCCTTTCTAGAGGCATCTGTAGATGTAGAAGGTATCTGATCAGTAATATGAGATTCTTGTCTCGAACCACCACCATTTACGGTTGCATGATTTGCCTAGGTTGAAGGTGGGCCATGTAGATTTTTTTTTTATGAATTAAAATTCTATTTGGATAACAACCACCTGGAGTCCCAGTGTACACCTCCTTTGAGTATTACCACGTCCTCTACCACGGGCTCCCCCTGAGTCTCGACCTCCAACACGACCACCACCATGACTATACATTCCACCACCACCACGACCATACATGGGTCCACCACCACGACCACGGCCAGGTTGACCTCCTCTACCACCACGACCTCCCCCTCTCATAATTGCAAATGCAGACCTATCTGATATAGTGGAATTCTCTATGGGTCCAACTGAGATCCTCTAAAGACGAGCAAACACTTCCTCAAGAGAGAGAAGAGCAGACCCACCTAGTATTTATGCCCTTACCGGTTCACATTCAAACTTCAGCCCTACTAAAAATCTGGTCACATCCAACTGCTCTCTTTGTTGTTGCTGAATTTTGACATCAGGTGTGAGAGGGTGATACACATTCAACTTATTTCGTAGATTTCTCATACTTGCACAATAGTCCTCAAGACTTTGATTCCCCTGTTGCAAATTGAAATACTCTTGGTACAGTTGGTAAACCCTAGTAGTGTTATCTTGTCTAGAATAAAGCTTCCTTGCATGATTACAAACCTCCTTGGCTATATCTAAAAACATGAAGCCCACACTGATTTTGGATTCCATACTGTTCCATAGCCATGTCATAATTTGAGCATCCTCTTGCTCCCGCTCATCATATCCCTGAGAATCAATTGGGAGTCTATCTTCCCTCACATGCTTCACTTTCTTCTTGGCTTTCAGAAAAACTTCAACAGATTTAGCCTAAGGCACATAATTCTCACCATTCAGTTTTATAGAAGTCATCTGCACATTCAAATAATCAGAAAGGACCATCACACTTGATTTGCATTCGTTGCTGTCTCCCATGACACAAGGAAAAAGGGAGAAATTCTACCACTAGGTTGTCACTCTACTGCACTAATTAGTCACCACACTACACACTAACAACTGAATACTACTAGGGTTCCTACCATCATAGGATTCAGCAACAACACTGACAACTCTTCACCACTGTTAGCAACAACACCACTGCTGCCGTCCACTGTCAGCACCATAAACCCTCACAATACATATCACAAATAGGACATTCAGTTCTGCAACATATCAAAAAAAAATTCTGTTACACAACACAATTTGATTCAGAGATCATGTACCTTTTCACCAAATCTGCACTGTCACCATCACAAAACCAGCCTTCTTCGAACTGCCGAGTAGAGGGTTTTCTACCAACCACACAAAACCACAACAGCACTCATTGGAGGCATGAAAACCCCCAGAAGGAGAAAACGACCAATCCTTTTTTTTTCTTTCTGAGAAACTCCTAGCTATCAGTGAGAATTTTGCAAAACCCTAGGAGAGAATGCACAGAATAGAGAGAAAAGAAGGAGACTGATCTGAGCTGATTATTGTGGCTCTGATACCATGATAGAATTCAGATATAGTGTCCGTACAATTTCAGATAAGAAGGAGAAGAAGAATAGTTCTAGTCGAACTAGAGAGAAAACTCCTAGCTATCATTTGTGCATGTTAACTTTTAGCCCAAAGACTGCTTCAAACCAAGTAAGAGTCATTCTAATTTCTCCATATTCTCTTGGGAAGCATTAGCAAAAAAAATTGTATCATCTGCATACTGCAGCAATGCTACTCCCACTTTCTCTCCCACCTTGCAACCCTCTAAGAAACCTCCTTCAACCGCTCTACTCACCATTGTGCCAAGAGCCTCTGTTATGCAAATAAACAACAATGGTGACAATGGATCTCCCTGTCTAATTCCTCTAGTGTTGTGAAACCTTCCTGCTGGACTGCCATTCATCAAGACTGAGAAGATTGCTGTAGTTGCGCACACCTTTATCATGTTCCTCCACTCCCTGCCAGTTGAACCTCTTGAGCATGTAGTCTAAAGAAATCCCAGTTTACATGGTCATCAGCTTTCTCCATATCAACTTTTAATAATTCTCCCTCTTCCCATTGTTTCGCATATAAGTTGGATGCATCCTGACCCAACGGGAGAGAGTTAAGGAGAAGTTCATTCCAGCAACAAGGTAGAGGAAAGAAATCAAGGTGGAGAAGAAAAGACTGCTACTGGATGATTCAAAATCTAGAGGAACAAGCATGGAAATCAGAGAAGGCAAACGAGCAACGGTTATCCTGACTTGGTGGTCCTGAACTGGTTTAAAGGATTCGTAGATGGCCTGATTTTCTTAGTGAAGACAGAAGGACGGAAAAATAAGATAGAGGAGAAAAGCAATTCTTGGTCGAAAGCAGAAGAAACAACAGAGGATGGTACATTACCTTAACAGAATTTTTTGGTAAAGGAAAGAAATAAATGACATGCCTACCTAAAGGTAGGCTAAAACAAGGCTGGGTAATGGTGGCTAATGTCCTAGAAGAATTCCAATCGAAGCACGAAGAGAATAGTGAAACTGGAAATGCCAAGTGCCCTGGAGAAGAAACCCAAGCAAACACAGAGAAGGAGAAACCAGGTGAAGGAGGAGGGGAGAATTAGAAGCTGAAGAAGAAGATTTAGCAGTATCATCCTCCACAACGCCGAAAGTGATGTGGGAAAGGAAGAAGATTGATTGGGAAAGGGAGGAAGGTTATCATGACAAAGAAAAAAGTGGAAGATTGGAATGAAATCCTGAGAATGATAATGGAAAAAACTAAATCCAAAGAAAAGGCAATCCTTATCCCTTTCAGATAAAAGAAGGCAATATTAGATATGGGGAAATTTCAGTTTGAAATGTTCACTTTTGAAACAAGCAATGGGAAACTAACAATAGAAAACTGGTCACCCAACTGTAATGAAGAAATTTGTGTGGATGGTAGTCTGGTTATCAAGCTTCTTGGGCTACCTTTCAACCTTTGGCCGGAGCAATTTTTTCAGAGACACAGCTATTTGTGGTGGAGTCTTAGAAGCATACTGTATGAAGGATCTGCGCCTTGGAGGTATTTTCTGATGATGCCTGGAGAACAATCTGGCTCACAACAGAAGCTGAAGCATTACTCTGGAACTCTGAGTCAAAGGTAGAAGAAGATGATGCCATGTAGACTAAGCTGGGTGGACTGAAGCTAGAATTTTGGAAACTGAAAAGTCAGAGGAAGCCTCAGGAACTGTAATAAACCTAGCAGGAACTGAAAAGTCAAGTGGGTAACAAGAATTTCATTTCTTCTAAGCAAACTGATTATCAAGGCTGATCTAGAAAATCTGATTAAAGATTAGAGGATTAGAAGGGATGAAATTGTTGTTACCCACTTGCAATTTGCAAATGGCATAGTCGTTTTCTATGAGGACTGTGATGAATCTCGTGAGAGGAACTTGAAAGCCTTAGTAGATGGGTTCCAAAGGATCTCAATATTGTAAGTGAATTGGGGTAAGAGTTGTATGGAAAGAATTAACATGAAAGAACAAGATATTCAACTAGTAACATGAGTACTAGGCTATGGGGTTAAAAGTTGGCCTCTAGAATATCTTGGTATCCCTTGGGGGAGATTTGCAAAAAAGAAAAGCTTTGTGGAAAAGAAACTATATATCCTTGGGAGGAAGAGTCACTTTGATCAAATTCACTTTAGCCAACCTGCCTACCTATTACATGTCCACCTTTAGAATACAGGATAAAATAGCAATGCATTCACTTTGTAAACACCGCTGATCAAACTTATCAGTCTAAAGTCCTTTAAGGCTGCTTCTTTCTTCTTGAGAATCAAAGATAAGAAAGTTGATTTCAGGCTCCTTTCCAAAGCCCCATTCTGGTGAAGCTCATTGAACACCTTCATTAGATCCCCTTTGATGATTTTTTTTTATCAATACCAGAAATAGAATTCATTAATTATCAAAGAAATAAGTACAATTAAGAGAAAGGGAGAGATAAACTCTATTAGCTCTCCCTAAAAAGGATATAGTATTACAACCATGCCCAAAATAATCAGTTCCTTCCCACCCCTTGTTTAGCCAAAGAATCAGCAAAAGAATTAGCATATCTTTTAACCCATTTTAGAGTAAAATCCAAGCCTTGCATCAGCCATTTGATTCTTCTCTTCTCATAGATGAATCCCTACCCCCTCTTCCTTTTGCAGCCATCTAATGACTAGCTTTTAGGAAAAGGAACATAGCATTGTTAGGGAAATGGTTATGGAGGTTTCCATTGGAAAAAGATAAATTGTGGACAAAGATTGTGGCTAGCATACATGGGATGGAAGACAACAGTTGGGAACCAGGAATTTTGGCAAGGGCTACAGTTGCCTCTCCTTGGAAAGCCATTCATGATTTGCTTCCAGTCTTCTCCCCTTGGATCAGGTATGGTCTTAACTCCAGTAATAGAATAAAATTTTGGGAACAACATTGGATTGCGGACTCACCTTTGATGCACCAATTTCCCTCTTTGTATTCTCTATCAGATTTGAAAAATGAACCCATATCATCCTTCTTAAGCCCTTCAGACTCTCCTTCTGGTTTTGGGTGGAACCTAGGTCTGAGAAAGGCAATTAGGGATACAGAGTTGGTATGCATAATGTCTCTGTTAGCCATCCTCGAAAATGTTTTCTTGGACCGTAATAAGGAGGACACCAGATTCTGGACCTCTTCCTCCTTAGGTATTTTCTCTTGTGCTTCGTTTTTTGAGACATTAATTCAGCCTTCTGGTCCTATTGGGTTGTCATTCCTGGTTAAAGAAATTCGGAGCAAGCCCATTCCTCCTTGGGTTGGTAGTTTTTGTTGGGAAACTTTCTTGGAAAGAATTAACACAAATGACCTACTTCGAAAAAAAGAGACCCAATTCTTGTTTACTTCCTAATAGGTGTACTCTCTATAAAGCTGATGGAGAAACTGGTTACCACCTTATGGTTATTTGTTCGATCGCTAAAACAGTATAGGAGTGGGTTTTTTCCCTCTTTGGGTGTATTTGGACTCCCCCTGGGAGTGTCCAAAGCTTGTTTTGTTCTTCATTTTTCAGATGGCCGAAGAAGAGAGGGAAGGTTATGTGGAGAAGCATTAGGGCAGCCATGTGTTGGTCCCTATGGGAACAAAGAAACTCAGAAATATTTTCAGACAAGGAAAGAACCCTGGAAAACTTGTTAGATCTAATACTTGTAAGGGTAGCCCACTGGCTGAAAACTATGGAGCTGTTCTCCGGTTATTCTGTGGCTGATTTGGTAAGAAATTGGAAAAAGATAGCTATCTCTGCCCTATGTAAGAGGACTCGTAATCCTTCTTGGTCCCCTCCTCCCTCTGGGTTCATAAAACTGAATTTTGATGGTAGTTGTTTAAGGAATCCAAGGCCTTCTGGGATTGGGGGAGTGTTCAAGAATGAGGATGGGGTTATCACTGCCATGTTCTCAGGCCCAATTGGAGAAGGAGACTCTCTTAGGGCTGAGATTCTTGTAGCCCTGGAAGGTATCCAAAGAGCAAGAGATTTGAACATCAGATGTTTGGTCCTTAAAGGTGACTCGGAAGTGGTGATTAGGTGGCTAAAGGAAGCAGACAGCGGTTTGTGGAGTTATAACAATGAGAAGAAAAAATTCAAATGGCTGAATAGGGATATTGTGCTGCATTACAACTAGGTGAAGAGGACTGCTAACTCATTTGCTGATGGGTTAGCCAAGCAAGGGGTGAATAGGGAATCCATATTTTGGGCTAACTTTTGACTTTCTTCCAATGTATTCTGTTGGTGGGGAGTTAAGACATTTTACTTCCTCCCTTTGTACTTAAAGTTTCACATAGTTTCATATTATTAATAAAGTTTCTTGTTACAGATAAAAAAAAAAGGTTACCAAATAACCAACCCAATCATACAATTTATTAATCCTTAAGATTTCCATCTATTAATCAAGCTTCCTTTTTTTCTGCACGAGAGGAGAACAATAACAGCATCTATTTAAATTCAGATGGAGCATAAATCAGGATTAGATGGTCATACACGAAGATCAATCATAATACCAAATACAGAACCAAGGATCAAACCTGACGTCCAGCAAGATAAGTTTGTATGCTTCTTGTAGTACTACTACTATTGGTGAGTAATGAAGGATAATGCAGGATCACTCTATATTTACATGTTTAACTTCCTAATCCAAAAGTAAGGTAGTAAATGCACATCTATCTTGGTGCTTTCGCTAAATGGGGAATTCTTAGACTCATGCATGGTGAACTTTGTAAGAAATCAGAAATGCCTTGTTGGAAGACATGCCAAACAGCGAACAGAGAATATTGAATTATCCAGCTACCTAATAGGAATTAAGAATAAACTCGATGCCTAATCATGTTTCATGATAGATGGTGTGCAAGTAGTTGATAGTCTCAGCAACAAGAAGACCAATAGCAGATGCCTTGCTCTTTGTCACTCGAAATTGATCTTTTTTTTCTATCAGTACATGCGAAATTGATCTTTCGTAGTAAAAAAAATGATGGGAGAAAGAAAGAGAATATCTTTTATAACATAAACATGAAAAAAAAATGAAGTACGTATTCAATTGCCTCTTTATGTATACTGAAGATTAATCTGAACGAAGCAGAAGAAGAAAGGTACCTGGCGGTAATTTGGAGAGCCATCGATTTGAGGAGACAAACGTTTGTTCTGGCAGCCCGGAAAATGGTCGCTTTTGAGAATGGTTTTCTTGCCCAGTACAGATCCACCTCTTTGCTTCATCACCTGCTCTGGCTCCTTTGGAATCGACATCGTCATCTATTAACCGCAGAACTAACTTTTTCTTTCTCTATTATGTTCTTCCCTTCAATTGTACGTGTGTATTTTTTCCCTTATTGTGTTAAGACTTAAATTTGCATTTTGTCTGGCGAAAAAAAAGAGGAAATGTCAAGTAGTCACAAGTGATGCTGATACAGAGAACAAGTGTTACAAATTCTGTTGTATGGAACCAATCAGTCGCCACGAGGATATATTGAAAGGGAACACAAGAAGAGAAATTCCTCTGAGAGAGAAATTGATCTTGCTCGGGATAGAGAATAAAAGGATTACGAAGGACGAACAGAAAGTAACGGAGACATAGAAGAGAAAAGGAAAAAGAAATACGGACGGGAAGATAAGACGAACAGAGAAAAAGGGGTTACTGGTGAATATTGAATACAGAAGATTGCTTCCTAACTGGTTTATTGTGACTGTGGGACAGTCCGTCTCTCTCCCAAATGACAACGTGATAAGCGTGTCTATTGGATTCTCTTCCTGTACTGTACTGCAACTTTCGCTTTGACATAAGAGGATGAGTCAGTGGAAACAACCGACCAATGATGAAAGCGTATTCTGTGGATAATAAAATAACAATATACCAAATTCCTCATAGAATTTTCATTAGGGCAGTGATTTGAGCACGTCCCCTCGACACAGGGGCAGACCCCTGATACTTAGCAAACCAATAAACACCATATTTCGAGTAATTTGATTTCTTAACAGTGGATTTCTCTCTTTTCACCGGGGAGGGGAAATGCCAATGGGATGCCGGATGCGCCCTTACCACCCCCAACCGGAGGTGATCATTTTTCCAGCATCCAGCCATCCACCAGTCTGACCGGGCCCAGTCCTGACTGCTATATAAGAAAGATTGGGCTGGGTGCGAAACCTTTAGCCTGATCCATCCCGGAATATAATATGGTACTACAAGAGGCCTATGACATTCTCCATCAGTCCATTGGGGGGTGATCATGGGCCGAGCCGGGCTTTACATCTTTTACAAGGGCTGTACGCCAGGCTTGAAATATAAGCCCGGGCCCAGACCGGATTAGGCCGGGCTTTGAACCTACTTCTTTAAATACAAATTTTTATTATATTACATATAATATGTGTTATAATTTATATAGCATAAAATATTCTATATCAAACATGTATATATAAAATATATTACACATTATATATCAATATATTGTGGGCCAAACTGAACCTAGGCCCAAGTTTGGATGTTTTCAGTCTGGGCTGTCGTGAGCTTGAAATGATCACCTTTATTCTCAATTGAACCAAGCCAATATAAATCCAACTCAACTCAAGCATTATTCCTTGGATTATGTCTGATTAGTCTAATTGTAATCCTAGATGCACTCCAATGAGTGTGGACATTAAATTAGTAAAATTAACTTTAAAGTAATACATTTTCATTGCTTTATTAATTATTGTTCTATTAATAATTTAGTTTTTATTAATTTTTATTAGTAAAAAAATAAAATTAATTCTAATATTTTATTGATGTAATTATTTTAAATATAATTTAAACTTAATAAGCTTTTAATAGTAAAATTAATTTTATTTACTGGTAACTTTTGTTAACTTTAATGATATTAAGTGGAATTTAAATTAATAAAAATAATTATTTATGAAACTAACATTTATTAATTTTATTGTTTTGTGTTAATTTTTAAAAATTTAATAATTATTAGAATGGAATTTATTGTTTTGTTTATTAATTAATATTATTTTACTAGTATTATTTACTTATTTTAGTATATATTATTTTTCAATTATTAGTATTTTAAATATTTTCTCATATCTTATTTTAATATTTAAAATTTAACTTGATATTAATATTTTAATATGATTGATGGAAAATTAATATTTGGACAATGAAGAGAGATAGAGATAAATACATATATGCATACATACATACATACATACATATAAAGATATGAAGATATATAAAAAGAGAAAGATATGAAGATATATAAAAAGAGATAGAGAGAGAGAGAGAGATTTAAAAGAAAATGTTAGATGATGTTATTGACAATGTGAGAAAGTTTAGGAAAAATTTTAAGAGGGGAAAATATTTCAGGTGATTGAGAACGTGAGATGATAGAGAGCATGTTAAAAAATGCAAAAAATTAGAATATTACAATAAAACAATAGGGAAGGTAGAAGAAGAATATTGACATAGACAACTGTGTTTTAAGAATGTAGAATAGATACATATTACATATAGGCAACTTATATGATGCTAAAAGGGTATGATATACAAAATGCTCATTTGGGAGGGCTTTCAGCAACGGTGGATGTGGACGTTGTACTAATAATCATGGTACAAGAAGTAGAGAAGAGCAGAAGAAAAACTTGCATCCATAGCCACCGCAACGACCCCTATAGCAACTTCAACTAAGCTCCCCCTCGACATCCTCTTCTTCCTTGATATCTTCTCCTTCCACTACTTCCAGTCCCTCAAGTCTCCAGTCGCGCTTCGTGTACCAAGTGAGCCCTTGCCACTAAAGCAGTTCCTCTCCTCTCCTCATTCACAAACCCCTCCAGCATCTGGTGGCCCACTACCGCTACCACCGCATCCCCTAAGACGATAAGACGACACAATGGAGTCACCACTTCCTAACGGTCAAAGATACTAGAGGGAAGTTCGAATAGAAGAAGCCTTACCCATTAAACTAGTGCTGCTCAGATGGATGTCTTTAATAGTAGTAGTAGAGTAGTAATAGTTGAGGGTTGTAATTGTTTTATTCGATTTTGTATTGTATTTTGTTAAATAAAATAAATTAGGGAAATTTCCGGATAGTACCTGTACTTTGGTTCGAGTGACAATTTATTTGGTCCTCAAACTTTAAAATGCGACAATCCATTACCCAAACTTTCAAAATGTGACAATCCAATACCCGAACTCAAGGTTCAAAATATCGATACATCCGATACACCAGTAGGGGCGTATCGGGCAAATCGATACCTTTCTTTTTTTACTTTTTTTTATTTTTTTCAATACCAGTTCAGGGGGGCAGTTTAGAGCTCATCCACCCCCTGAACCGGTCAGACCCCTAATACACCCACTGTAGGGGTGTATCGGAGAGGTCTTGAAGTGATGCGTATCGGCTGATACGTGTCGATACTTTGAACCTTACCCGAACTTTCAAAATGTGGCAATCCAGTACCTACTGTTCATCTGCCGTTAAGTGACATTTGAAAAGTTAAAAATGCCCTTCGAATGCCATCTAAATCTCTTTACCAACCATCCAAACATTGACAAAACAATTTAACAGTCCCAAATCCTAGCCTCTTCTATTCAAAAAAGTTTATGACTGTTTAGAAAAATCTAGAATTTGGAACTGCTCATTTTGTTGTCAATGTTGGGATATTCGATAAAGAGAATTAGATGGCATTCTTAGGGCATTTTAACTTTTCAAATGTCACTTAACGGTTGATTAACGGACTGATTAATGGCAAGTACTGAATTGTCACATTTTGAAAGTTCGGGTACTGGATTGTCACAGTTTGAAAGTTTGAGTATTGAATTGTCACATTTTAAAGTTTGGGGACCAAATTGTCACTCGAGCTAAAGTACAAGGTACTAATTAGGAATTTTCCCAATAAATTATTAATAATGCCACATGTGTATTGTGAGGGTTAGAATTGACATTTCATCAAAATGTTTTAATATAATATTCATAAGACAATATATACATGTATTTATTAAATTAAAGTCATAATTGTTATTTGTGCAAATACAAGTACTTATTGGTTAAGCGGCTCACCAAACATTGTAATCAAGTAGTATTTAAAATAAGTGCAAGTTGTTTGGGAAAGGCGCCCCAAACCCTGATAAATACTTATTCAAAGAATTGCTTATGAAATAAATACTTAATTTCCAAACCATTTATTTGACAAAAATACCCTAAGTACATTAAATAAATTAGGCTACATAAGGTAAATAAGTGAAATTGCCATAATTTTAACATCTCTATCTCAAGAAATTAAACAAAAGGGGTGTATTTACATATTTATTTGAGAACTGGAGGAGGGTTCTTGCACAGATCAAAACTTAGGGGAGGTTTAAGTAATAATAAGCTAATTTTAAGAAATTAAGTTAAAGCAAAATTATGTTGACTGATTTAGTTTAAAAAAGTAAAATTGTGTTCAAACTTTTAGTTATGGTAATCAAACTAATTTAATTGAATTAACTTAACCGAAGTAATTTAAGTATTATTAGTTACAAGTTATTAGTACATAAATTTGTATTATCTTAATTGGCAAATAAATATAACATAAATATAGAAGGAATCATGGCATTTGTAAATATAAAATAAAATATATAACATGAAGTAGGTTTGGGACTATAAAATAAAATATATGGCATTCAATAACAATAAAACTAAACACTAACAGTGAAAAAGCATCAATTATATGATAAAAAAATGTAGAAGTTAAGGTTTGAGTGATTTGTCCACAATTAGACAAAACTTACTCTGAACACTTACAAATCTGTATAAAAAAGAAGTATGACACATGTAATCATGTAAAATAAGTCAATTAAGTTAAATAAGGAAATTAACTAAATTAAGCAAATTGGGTTAATTAAGTTAAGTTGAAGTATAGGAGAGGTTTAAGTATTTAGTTCATTAATCTAAGTTAAATAAAAAATAATAAATCTAAGTTAATTATTTGATTAATTATTAATTTTTTAATAATGTAATATAACCATTTTACTAATTAGGTTGAACCGCTGAACCAGAAACCAATGGCCAAAGCGGTTATGGTCTGGTTCCGGGTCCGTTTTTAAAACATTGGTTTGAGTTTACCCCTAACATGTTAAAATATACTACCTATTGACTTTGTTCAAAAAACCGTCGATTGAGTGATTGCTTTCAAACCAATAATCCTATAATTTATTTTTATTCTTCAGTGTTTATAAATTATAATACACATTTTTAAATTTTGGATAATAATAACAAAAGAGAGGCTGGGACGTTGAACAACTAACAAGTGATTTCATTGAGGTTTTGTTTCAACCTTTAAAAGCTGTGCAAAATGAAAAATTAACAATCGGCTGAATTGTTGTGTCAAGATTTATGGTCACAAGAGATTAATTCTCACCCAATTCAAATCAATTACAGAACCCATATTTATTGCTAACATTTATACATCCAGAAACATCTTCAAAGATAAGTCCTGTTTTCTTGAGAATTGGAATTAATGTTACAATCTTTGGCAAGCAGCTCATTAATCATTATGACTAAGAATTTGAACATTCACAAGTCTTGAAACTAAGACTTATTTATGCAAAATCCAATTACTAATTTTTACGTGATATCTCTTGATCCTTATCATCCCTGTTATGCAAGGTGGTTGATGAGTTGGAAGGAGAGTCCTCGGATGTTACAGAACCGGCACTATCATCTTGACCGTAAAAGAATGAACCCAAAGACAAAGGATTGTAGGTAGAGCTTGCCTTTCGGAGGCCTTGTATGGTTCTCATTGCAGCCAGTGTACTACGATAAATGTCCACAGTATCCTCACTGAGAGAGGATGTCTCTTGCAGGGTAGATGTATCATTGCATAGAGAGTCCATCTGATCTTGTGGAGGTGGTGCACTGGATTCAATGACCTCTGCTTGGAGTGGGAAGAGAAGTTCCAGATTGGCTTCACACTCATGGACTAGCCTTGTGAGAGGTTCTGTGGTGAAGAAAGGTTGATGGAGGGCACGCTGTGTGAAAGGTAACTGCAACAAACCCCCGGTTCTCTTATCATACTTCTTCAGAATTTTCACCAGTCCTGTAAGGTAGGAATGAACAGGAAGTCTCAGCAGGTATTGATGTTTTCCAATCCTTTTACATGTCCTCCCCAATTGGGCACTTAAACTTTTCTAAGAGATGTAGATAAAATATTTAATCTACCTGTAAAATTAAGGGAACTGTAGTTTTTAAGAAGAATCATCTCCCCATGAATAGTGACAAAGTCTTTACGGATATCCAACATTTCCTCACTGAACTCATTCTCTGATGTAAAAACTCCATCTTTACTGCTTTTTTCCTTCACACTCTCAATTCTTTCCTTCAGCTCCTATTGCAAATTCAATCAAGCCACAATAAAAAAAATACATAATTACATAAACAACAAAAAAAATCACAGTTGCATTTGTGCTCACTCCAATGGATACAAGGCCTTCATAATAGCAAGGCATGAACTTTTTTATAAGAAATAGTAAAGCATGAACTTTGTCATCCACATCATGGACATGCAAAATACTTGTAGTACTACTTGGAGATAATGCCAAGACATTTTTTGATGATTAATGAAGAATGATTGAAAGAAAGGATTGCATTTCTACACAGTATGAAGCATTCATAACTTCATAGCTACAATTTAATGATTCAACTTTGTAGAATCAATGCAAACCTCTTGTATCGTAATCCTATGCTTTTTGACTTCAGCTTTCTTCAACAGCTTTTCTTATTCCCAACCTCAGTCTGACGGTCCAAATTCCTATCATTCCCTTCCCTTCAACAGTGCCACATTTTTTTATCACCACTTAATTCATAATAAGAAAGTACAACAGAACAAAGAGAGGAAGAAATAAGCTCTCCAACTCTCCCCCAAAAGAAAGCCAAGTTTATAATAAAGCCCAAAAAATTGATCTCTTCCCACCCCTTGTTTCACGAGTTCATCAGCAAAAGAATTAGCACATCTTTTCACCAACTGCAACCTTACTTCCATATCTTGTGATGCAAACTTAAATCTCCTTTCATTAGCATAGCTCCAAAAACCATCTTCCTTCTTTTGCAGTCAACCCATCACCGGTTATGAATCTCTTTCAATAATCAGCTTTCAAACGTTCAGCTCCTTGAATCTTTGTCCACCTTCCATTACAGCTAAGATTTCGGCCCTTAAGGGATCACTTACATCAATTGGACCCAAGAACAAAGCAACGATCTTTCCTTCCTCATTTCTGAATACTCCTCCAATGCCTGAAGGACCAAGGTTCCCCTCACTGCTTCCATCAAAATTTAGCTTAATGAAACCACAAGAACGTGGACACCAAATGGGGCTAACAACAGCGTTAAGAGGGCCTGAATCAGCCACTTTCTTCTACTTTCTAAGCAGATCATCTGTAAAGATATCTCCAAAAATGTCCGAAGATTTCACCCAATGGACCACTCTAACGGTAATGGCTTCAACAATTGCTTCTCTATTTCTCTCCTTTTCTAAGAAAATTCTTAAGTTTCTTTTCTTCCCAAATTATCCAGCAAGCAGCAGCCCTTGTGCATCTCCATAATAATCTTCCCCTTTTCTTTGGCCAACTGGAAGAGGTAGAAGCAAAAGTCTCTCCTAAGTCCTACCTTCTCATCCAATCTCTAGATAAATATTGCCCGACTCTCATGAAAAAGGACCTAGGTGAACTTTGATACTTTTGGGCATTAAAGTTGTTAGGTCCAAGCTTTTGATACGCCAGATAGGGTGTATCAACTATCAAGACTTCAAATCTTGTGCTTCCTTCTATTTTTTCAAAATTTGATGATTGGGCATATTATTATATGATGCAATACGCCCCAGCCCATATCAGGCATATCGTATCTAAATTCTGAACCTTGTTTAGGAATAAACATGGGATTTTTATATTATAAAAGAAATATGTACTTTACCTGCATAAAGGGATAGGGAAACTGGGAGTGAAGCCAGCTGAAACCCCCACCAACCAAAATCATAAGTGCTACAAATGGAGAGCTTGTGAAGGACAAAAGGATGTATCAAATGTGAAGAGTCCCAATGATGTATTATATTACTGTAGTCCTTGTATTGTATCTCTTATTTTCTTATTTTCTTCTTTAGTCCTGCAAGGGCTTTTTCTGTAAATATTCACTCTCTCTCTCTCTCTGAACTGTTTGTGTGGCATGGTATCCGAGCAGGTTGCTCTATAATCTGGGCTTGCTCCATGCTCACTCACTAATCTCTCAAGGGCTGCTGATTTCTGGGTGCATTGACTGAAGATAGGGCTGTATTGATCAACCCTAACCCTAGGTTACTCTGTTCTGCAATTTCAGCAAGAGAAAGCTTCTTAGAACCCTCTTGGAAGGCATTTGCTTGAAGTGAAACTTGATCCGATGTGTTGCCCAGGCCTGTTTTACTCACAAGAAAGTTTCTTTAAGATTAGACAAGTTTTGGAGGAGTTCTGATCTTCTCTCCAGGGCAGAAGTAGGTTTCTTCTTCCTTCTCTGGACTGTGTCATTCCCAAGTATTCATGCAAGCTTCAAGCACTCAATTCCAGGCTGCTATTACTTCAGACTGAGGAGTTCAAACGACATACTCCATTCCTCTTCAAGCTGCTCATCTGAAATCACTTGGTGGCCGATTTGAAATGCACAGAGTAATTCCCTTTCGGGAAAACCTCCCATGTCAGGTTGCTGAATCCCTTTGTTTCTCAATCAACTGTTGTTTATCCTTGGTACCATAGATTTTGTGCTGCCCTAGGGTATCCTCACTTTTCAGTTACTTGATAGGAGTTTATAATCAGTTCGGGAGGTTTTTTAATCCTCTCCTCAGTTCAACAGTCCTGATACACTTGGGTTGGACTGTCAACACAGCATACAATCTGGTTGGTCTTGCTCTGAGTAATCTCTTGGAGGATTTTGATTCCTCTATAGGATGGCTTATCTCTGCTAGTTGTCCGACTGAAGTTATTTGATCATATATATCTTCTGGACCAGATTTCATTACTGTTTATCTGCATTGCTTACTTCAACCTTGATGTTAAAATTCTTTTTTTTTTTCTGAGAAAGTCCTGTGTTTGGGTTGCAGTGATACTACTTTCAGTATTTAAATTGTTGCTGAATTAAGTAAAGTGGTTAACAACCTTGAAATATAAATGTCAGTGCTGCTACTTTACTCCCAGTGTTGTTTTATTCATTTAAAATAGCTGAAAAGAAAGGTATTATTCCTGTGAAATTTGATGGAACCAACTATAGTATGTGGAAGTTCCATAACCAGAGTGCTTCTGGTTACTCTCTTTGTTAGGAAAAGACTCCAGGGTCTTACGATTCTCCTCTTGTATGTGGATGACACGTTTTGAATGGAAATGGTATGGAGAAACTGAAGCCTACATATATGTCAATGGTTCTTTCAATCCAACATCAGAAACAGCTGGCATTGGTTTTATCATTCTAACACGATCAATCTGTTTTATGTGCAACAAGCAGAAGAATTAAGGCTTCATCAAGCGCTCAAGCTTAATGGTGGGCAGCTATCTACGGCCTCAGGAAAGCTGTATCACTGAAATTCAGAACAGTGACTCTTTTGGCAGACTCTCAATAAGTCGTGAAAGGTATAAATGAGTATATATAGATATAGATATATATGCAAAATATGGAACCTGGCTCATCATCATTCTTTTTTTTATCAGTAACAGGAAACTTTCATTAAATTATAAAAAGATTAAAATACAAAGATTGGGAGAGGTAAACCCTCTTACCACCCCCCCAACAATAAGATTACATAGTAGCCCAAAACAAATGGCTTCTTCCCACCCCCTGTTTGGCCAAAGCATCTACAAATGAATTAGCACATCTTTTAACCCACCGGACACGCACATCCATTCCTTGAGTTAGCCACTTGAAATGACTTTTTTCATTAATGTAAGCCCATAACCTGTCGTTTGCCTTCTCGGCTTCTCTATCCAACCAATTACCACTTGTGACTTTCCTTCAATAATCAACTTATTTATATTCAACTCCTTAGCCCTTTTTACCCCCTCCAGGAGGGCCTGAAGCTCTGCTCTCAAAGAGTCTCCAACTCCAATTGGTCTAGAAAAAAGAGATATAACTGAACCTGCCTCTGTTCTGAACACACCACCAACCCCTAATGGCCCTGGGTTTCCATCACTGCCCCCATCAAAGTTGAATTTGATAAAGCCTTCCATCGGAGGGGTCCACATCGGAAGGACATTCAGTCTACTGGGAGACAAGACTGCTATCTCCTGCCAATTATTCATGATGGTCTCTATTGAAACATCTCCAAAGAGATTCATTGTTTTTACCCATTGTGCTACCCTCAATGAAATTACTTCTATAATTGTGTCCCTACTTCATTCTTTTTCAGCAAATATCCTTTGGTTCCTTTCCTCCCAAATTGTCCAACAAACTGCTGCTTTAATACATCTCCACAAGATTTTTCCCCTCTTTTTGATCCGGCAACCAACTGCGTAGGCGAAGAGACTACAAATGCTTGATGGAGGAGTCCACTTGCAACCAAATAAAGAGAGAAACCACTACCAAATAGAAGAAATAAAAGGGCAGGATATAAGTAAATGAGAACAAGACTCACCATCAGCGTTACAAAGGGTACATCAGTGCGGGGACAAGCACCAAAAAGGCTTCTTTTTTGAAGAAGACCGCAAGTATTAATTGTTTCCGAAGTGATTTCCCAACAGAGTGCTCCAACCCTAGGTGGGACCGGTCTTCCCTACACTTCTTTAGAAGGGAAGGGTGAGGCAAGAGCAACGGAAGAGTGGGCCAGGGCATTGAAAAAGGAGGCACAACTGAAAGAGCCAGAAAAAGAGAGGGTCCAAATTCGGGAATCCCCCTAAATCAGATCTAAAAAAACCTTTTTGAGAACCTGAATCAAGGACAACATCAAATCCATCTCAAAATCTCTAAGGCCTCGTCTGAAACTCAAATCCCAATTAATCTTAAGCCCTGGGCCAACGGAAGAAACTAAAGAAGAGGCAATTAAGTTTTTGTACCTAGAAAGGGAGAAAAGGGAAGGAAATTGATCTTTAAGAGGTGTCTCCCCTACCCACACATGCTCCCAAAATCTCACCATATTTCCAGAACACAAATTGTACCTTATGAAGGGTAGAAAACAAGGAAGAATGGTATGGATGGCTTTCCAAGGTGTTATCACTTTTGTTCACAGTTTGTCTTGGTCCATCGGAAATCTCCATAGCCACTTACCCAGTAAGGCTGTATTCCTCTTCTGAATATTCCCAATTCCTAGACCCCCTAACTTCTTATTTCTAACCACCATTTCCCATCTCACCCTATGATCCCTCCTCTCCTCACCTGGTTCCCATAAAAAGTCCCTCATTACCTTCTCTAGCCTTCTACAAATCCTCATAGGCTTCCTAAAGACCAAAAGGAAGTAAATTGGCAAATTTGCTAATGTTGATTTGATCAAAGTAATTCTCTCACCCATCAATAGGTAATTCCTTTTCCAGGAGGCAAGCCTTGTTGAAAATCTATCCACCACTGGGTTCCAAAAATTCACACTTCTAGGGTTGCCTCCCAAAGGTAGACCCAAATAGGTCATAGGCCACTGGCATACCTCACACCCCAAAATTCTTGCACATTCATGAACTTCTTCATCTTCCATGTTGATACCTGCTACACAAGTCTTATTGAAGTTGACTTTCAAATTTATTATTTTCTCAAATACTTGTATCACCTCCTTCATATTTCTCACCCAACTCAGATCACCTCCCTCACAGAATAGAACAGTATCATCAGTGAATTGCAAATGAGTGACAAGTACTCTTTCTCTTCCCACTCTCCAACCTCACACCAAACCACTCAAATCTGCTCTCTGAAAAAGAATACCCAGCACTTCTGCCACTAGAGTAAACAAGAAAGGAGAAAGAGGATCCCCCTGTCGAATACCTCTGATGGCCGGAAAGTGGTCAACCACTATGCCATTAACCAAGAGTGAATAATGACAGGTACTAATGCAACCCTTGATCCACTTACACCACTTATCTCCAAAGCCAAAATTCCTCATTACTTCCATTAAGAAATCCCAGTCCACCAAATCATAGGCTTTCTCTAAATCAAGCTTGCAAACCAATCCTTTCTTTCTAGATCTCTTTAGCTCCTCCACACTCTCATTGGCAATAAGAATTTGATCCAAGATCTGCCTATCCTGTACAAAGGCCCCTTGATTTAAAGAAATAATAGAAGGAAGCATTGATCTAATTCTTCTAGATAGCACCTTGGCAATGATTTTATACAGACTATGAGCAAGACTAATGTGCCTAAAGTCCTTGGGATGTAATGCTCCTACCTTCTTTGGAATCAAAGTGATGAAGGTAGAATTTAGACCTAGATTAATTACTCCTCTGTTAAAAAATTCATCAAACACCTTATGGATATCCTCCTGGCTCATCATAATGTATGCAGTGTCTACCAGATCAATGAAGGTTTATCTTTTTGAAAAAAAAAAGAATCAGATTGCCCTAGTGGTTTGTTCTCTTCTTATTCTTTCTACAAGAGCTGAACAATTTGTCTCCTCCCCCTCTTCCCTCTCGTTTCCCCTAATGTTAATGTTAAGGAGGTGCCCAACAAAGATAAACAAAAGCTTCTTGAGGGAGAAGCTCCTTCCTTGTTCAGCAGTTCAAGCTCACCTCCTGAATATGTTTAGTAAATTCTGTCAGAGCAGTTTGAACAAAGAGAAAACAAATTTGAAATGTGCATGTCTAAAGATGACCACACCTAGAGGTGGAATTTGCCAATGGAGGTTAATATGCTTTTTGATCCATCAATGTTTGCTTGGCCTGAAAAAAGGGGAAGGATCATCAATTATGTGGAGATGCAGGAGGACAGCACTGATTTGGACTATTTGGGAAGAAAGAAATGCTGGGATGATGATTAGAGTTACATATTGGACAAGAACTATAGACATCTTTGGCCAATTTTGATAATATTTGGAGGAATTGGACTGTGGTGGTAAGAAGCTCTTCTACAAAGCCAAAGGTAGATTCAGTGTGGATGATGAAGGACACTAGAAGTTGAACTTTGATAGGAGCACCCAAGCAACCTGGGTCCATCTGGAATGGGAGGCCCTAAGAGATAAAGAAGGGAATATCAGTGCTTTGTTCTCAGGACTAGTGAGAGTAGAGGGTTCTGTTAGAACTGCACTACTTACTGATTTGGTGGGAGTCCAGATTGCACAATTTGAATATGGAAGTGATTTCAAGTTGCTAGTGGGGTGGTTGAAAGAACTGAGGACTGTAATGTGGTGCTATCAAAATGAAATCAAGAAATTCAAAGGGTTAACAAGGAATTGGAATGTGAGGAGGTCGGCTAATGCTTTGGCTGATTGTTTAGCTAAACACGGGGTGAATAGGGATGTTATATTTTCTGTGTTGGGCTTAATTGTAAGATGTAAAGTGAAACTTTGTAGGGAGAGGCTGCACCTCGTGTCTCTCCAGGGGATGCTTGTAATGCTTTAAAGTTTAATATTTAAAAAATTATTAATTTATCAAAAAAAATGTATGATACAACAGTACTCCCAGCCAAAATTAATGACAAAAAGATCCAAAAGGCATAACCCTTGGATTCTCTAGAAATTCATCTATGACCAATGCAAATAAACAAGGGCTAAGTGCTGAACCTAGGTGAAGACCCATGTCTCACTCATAGGTGTTCTAACATTGGTTGTTGACCCTCATGCATATCCTTAATTAGGTCTACATACCTATTTGGAACCCCTTTCTTTTCTAAGATCCACCATATTATCTCTCTAGTAATTGAAGAGTTGGATGGAAAGGAAGTAGCTGGTCTGATGGAGGAAAGTGATAGGAATGAAAGATGGAGTTTGAAGAAGGAACTAGAGAAGTTATTACTAAAGGAGGAAATCAATTGGAGTCAGAAATATAGGAGCAAGTGGATTAAGGAGGGTGATAGGAACACTAAAATTGTTCATGCATTGGCAAATGGAAGAAGAAAGAGCAACTTTGTGTCAAAGTTGAAGGTTAATGGGATGAGTAGTGGCCAACAGAGTGAGATTTCCCAAGTTTTTGTGGACCATTTCAGATTTCCCAAGCTTTCAAAGGAGTCTCAGAGATGGTTGGAAAGAAGATTTGATAGTGAAGAAATAATGGATGCATTTTGTTCTATGGATAGTGCTAAAGCTCCTGGCCCTAATGGTTTCACTATGGCTTTCTACAAAGATTGTTGGGAGATATTAAAAGATGGCATTTTAAAGTTTTCGAGGAATTTTTTAGGGGTGTGATTAATTCGGGTCTGAATTGAACTTTCATTGCTTTGATACTGAATCACCGGGTTAATTAACCTGAACCCAACCAAAAAAGTCAGATCTGACTTGGGTTTAGTTTATGATCCATTGTTTTTTATCATAAAATCTGTCTCACTAAACAAGGTGATCTCTGAAATGGAAGCAAGGAAGTAGAAGATACTTATGGACCTCACTTCTTGCTGATATGAATGAATAGGGGGCCTAGGTTCTATTTTTGGGCTAGAAGAAAAGAAGAGAGGATATCATGAATATCAAATAATCAATATTTTAAAATTTAAATTTGGCCCACAAACAGTACATAAACAATAAACCAGATATCAAATCAGAAAGATGGTTGTTTCCAAGGTAACCCAGGGACATCAGGAACTGGTATTTAGAGACACTGCCAGTAGGGTAATGCTACCATATGCAGGACCCTCCAGCAGAGAGGATTCAGCAACAGCTGAAGTGCCAAACTCTTATTACTGATACAGAATCTAAGAGTAGCAGTGTTTATGGCCTATAAGAGGATACAAACACTGCTGGTTATCATATGATGGATCAAGGATATGGACAGTCAGTAAGCACTGTAGACTGTTCTACAATATCAGCAAAGCAAGGTTTTCTTTCTTTATTTTGTCTGTTCTTTTAAATCTTGACAGAGAGGCAAGGTATTTTGATATCCAAAATGAACTACTCATTCTTATTAGGTTCCTAGGTCAATCAACTCTCTACCAAATGGTCCTGCAAAATAGTGTCTTTCAACAAATAAGCAGCTTTATATTTTTGCTTGTATATTGAGATGAATCATTTATCTTTAAATCTCCTTGTAAGCAAGTAGTATGGATGCATTTTTGTGTAATAGATGTCACATAGAAATGCAAATTTCTTTTATTTGTTTTGTTATAGATATTTCACATAGTACATCTAAAGATACAAAAGACAATGCCAAATGGTCATGAAAGGAGGAAAGGATATTTGTTGAATTAATGGTTGAACAGTGCAAAAAGGGTAATAGGAAAACTACTGCCTTTACCTCTACACTTAATCCAACCTTCAATCTAACCCAATCTGCTCTAAGTTAGATAGATTCTTGTTCTCAACAGATTGGAAAGAGCATTGGGGGAACCTAAATTCTAGAGCACTCCCTAGACTCACTTCAGACCATTGGCCTATAGTGTTGTGTAAGGAGGACTTAAGAGGAGGTGGACCTGCTCCCTTTAGGTTTGAGAATATGTGGTTGATTCATCCGGGATTCATAGAGAAGATCAAAGAATGGTGGGAACAACACAATCTGTCAGTTGAATGGAAGGGAATGAGATTCCACAAAAAGATTCAATTCCTAAAATCTCAAATAAAGGAGTGGAACCGTCTGGAATTTGGAAGAGTGGAGGAAAGAAAGAAGATTTTAATGGAGCAAACTGAGGAACTGGACTTGAAGGAGGAAAGGGGTTCTTTTGGAGAAGAAGACAGAGAAAAGGAGGGAGACAGAAACACTAGATTTTTTCACTCTGTGGCAAACACTAGAAGAAGGAAGAATATCATTTCTAAGCTAGAAGTTGATGGACCTGTTCTTTCCCAACCAGCAGAAATAGCAGAGGCTTTTGCAACCCATTTTAAATCAATTTTTGGAAGGCCTCATTTGGGTGGAGGGGCTGGAATGGCCAACTCTTAGTTTAGAAACCAGGGTGGGGTTAGAGAAAAACTTTGACTTAGAGGAGATAAAGGAAGCGGTATTTTCAATGGATAGAACGAAAGCTCCAGGCCAAGATGGATTTACAATGGCATTTTATCATGATTGTTGGGATATTGTGAAGAAGGACCTAGTGTTGGTTTTTGAGGAGTTTCACAGGAAGGGAATCATTAATCCGGGTTTAAACTCCACATTCATTGCATTGGTCCCTAAGAAGAAAGAGGCATCACATCCAAGGGATTTCAGACCGATTAGTTTGGTGAATAGTCTGTACAAGATAATTGCAAAAGTCTTGTTTCTAAGAATTAAGAAAGTTCTTCCAACCATTATCAAACCCAACCAAGGAGCTTTTGTGAAGGGAAGGCATATCACTGATCAAATTTTGATTGCAAATGAGAGCTTAGAGAATTTTAGGAAATCCAAGAAAATGGGAGTGAATTGCAAACTAGACTTAGAGAAGGCTTATGACCTAGTTGACTGGTCCTTCTTGGTGGAGGTAATGAAAAGTTTTGGCTTTGGAGACAGATGGTGTAGATGGATCTGGGGTTGTATCAGGAGTTGCCATTACTCGATATTGGTGAATGGAACTGCGGTGGATTTCTTTCTGGCCATGAGAGGAATAAGACAAGGTGATCCGCTCTCCCCCCTTTCTCTGTACTCTGATTGCAGATGTCCTGGGGAGACTGATACATAGAGCCGATTCTAGAGACTTAATAAGAGGATGGAGAGTCGGAAGGGGGAAAGTACCACTTACACACTTGCAGTTTGTAGATAACACAATCTTATTTTGTGAGGGTGGGGATATAAGATGAATCAGAAACCTAATACTAACAATACAACTCTTTGAGCAGATGTCTAATCTTAAAGTGAACTTCGATAAGAGTTGTGTGGTGGGAGTGAATTTGGAGTGAAGGGAAGTAAGTGATTGTGCAAGTGTGTTAGGGTGTGCTATCTCGGAGTGGCCTATCACTTATTTGGGCTTCCCCCTAGGAGATAACTTCAAGAATGAAAGCTTTTGAAACCCAGTAGTAGAGAGATTTGAGAAAAGGCTTGCTTCTTGGAGGAAAAATTATCTTTCTTGGGGGGAGAATCACCTTGATTAGGTCTACCCTTTCCAACCTTCCTGTTTACTTCATGTCAGTGTTCAAGATTCCTACAAAGGTCTCCAACAGGGTGGAAAAATTAATAGGGATTTTTTATGGGAACCAGGAGTGGAGAAGAAAGACCATAGGGTGAGGTGGGAAGTGATAAATAGGAGCAAGAAGCTAGGGGGGATTGGGATTGGGAATATCAGGAAAAGGAATATGGCATTATTGGGGAAATGGTTGTGGAGATTCCCGTTGGAAAGGGACAAATTGTGGACGAAGATTGTAGCTAGTATACATGGGCTGGATGAGAATGACTGGGATCTTGGAATTTTGGCAAGGACTACTGCCGCATCCCCCTGGGAAGCCATTCATGATCTGCTTCCAGTTTTCTCCCCTTGGATTAGGTACGATTTGAATTCCGGTAATCGAATAAAATTCTGGGAGCAAATTTGGGTTAGGGACCTACCCCTGAAAGACCAATTTCCATCATTGTTTGCTTTGTCAAATTTGAAAAATGAACCCATTTCCCCCTTCTTAGTTCCTTCTGATTCTTCTTCTGGGTTTGGGTGGAATCTAGGGTTGAGAAGGGCAATAAGGGATACAGATTTGGGGTGTATGTCATCTTTGCTAACCATCCTTGAAAATGTTTTCTTGAACCCCAGTAAGGGAGACACCAGAATCTGGACCCCTTCTTCATCCAACTCTTTCTCTTGTGCTTCGTTTTTTGAGACATTAGTCCAACCTACTACTCCACTTGGGTTGTCATTCGCGGTTAAAGAGATTTGGAGCAAACCCATTCCTCCTTGGGTTGGTAGTTTTTGTTGGGAAATTTTCCTAGAAAGAGTTAACACAAACGACTTGCTTCAAAGAAAGAGGCCCAACTGCTGTTTACTTCCCAATAGGTGTATTCTTTGCAAAGCTGATGGGGAAACGGGTTATCATATTATGGTTACTTCTCCAGTTACTAAGACTGTTTGGGAGTGAGTGTTTTCCCTTTTTGGGTATAATTGGAATCCCCCCGTGAGTGTGCAATGCTTGTTTTCTCCTTCTTTCTTTAGTTGACCTAAGAAAAGGGGGAAGATTATGTGGAGAAGCATTAGGGCTGCAGTGTGTTGGTCAATTGAGAAGAAAGAAATTCACGATTTTTTTCAAATAAGGAAAGAACCACAGAAAACCTAACAGATTTGATACTTTCAAGGGTTTCTCATTGGCTGAAACCAATGGAGATATTCTCTGAATTCTCTATGGCAGACTTGCTGAGAAAGTGGAAAGAGGTTACTACTACTGCTATGTATAAAAGGAACTATAGTCCCACTTGGACCCCCCCTCCCACCGGATTCATAAAACTGAATTTTGATGGATGTAGCTTAAGGAATCCAGGGCCTTCTGGGATAGGGGGTGTTTTTAGGAATGAGGAGGGGTATATTACTGCCATGTTCTCTGAGCCAATTGGAGAGGGTGACTCTCTTAGGGCCAAAATTCTAGCAGTTCTTGAAGGAATCCAAAGAGCAAGAGAATTAAGCATCAGATGCTTAGTGATTGAGGGGGACTCGAAGGTGGTGATTAGGTGGCTGAAAGGAGATATCAGTGGCTTGTGGAGTTACAGAAATGAGAAGAAAAAATTTAATTGGCTATGTAAGGACTTAGAGGTGCAATACAGCTGGGTGAAGAGAAGTGCTAACTCAATGGCTGAGGGGTTAGCTAAGCAAGGGGTGGCTAAGGATTCTTTGTTTTGGGCACATTTTTAGTATTTTGTTGTCATTTTGATGTTGGGGAGATGTTAGTGGAAAAGTTTTTTTAGTATAATTTCTCACATAACATAATTCACCCAATTAGACTAATAACTGGGTTTTTTGTTATTTGAGTAATCCCCATTCGGGAAATCATGTAGATATTCCCTTAATTACATCTCTGCTAGGGGCAGAGAAAACCTTTTGATTCTGATTCAGAAGTACCAATGAATAGAGACTAAACTAAGTATGAATTTTCTACAGAATTTTCCTTTGAAAATTCTGGTATATATTCCCTCTTTATTTGAGAGAAAACCAGCATATAAAGAAACAAACATTGTATGCATAACAAGTAAATAGGTATTATAAAAAGCATGTTTCATCAATAAGGCTACAAATGGCCTTTAAATTATGGTTGTGTGCATTATCATGCTGTGAGGAACCATAATCAGCCAAGTTTCATGACCAAGGCTGTAGATGGTTTTTCCCCTCACACATAGGCTAGTAGATTGTAAGGAACCATAATCAGCCAAGTTTCATGAACAAGGCTGTAGATGGTTGTCTCCTTACATGTATTTCAATATGAAACAAGGAAGAAAAGAAAAAAATAAAAGGAAAAAAGAAAGGAGTGAGAGGAATTGATAGAATATGGGCTTCCATCTCATGTGAGAAGCACAAGGAGTATCATATTGAAGAGGTGTAGGAAGAACACAAGATTCCCTACCTTCTTCTTCCTTTTTCTTTTATGCTCTCCACACCAATCTTCTTCTCTTTTCTCTTCCCACTTGTTTCTTAATGCTAGAAATCCTGCAAATCAATTAGTAATAACCAACAAAAAAGGCCTTAGCCCCTTCTCCTTGTAGGAGAGGGGTTTATATAGAGGAGGGAGGTGGTTAAGTAACTCCCCACTCCTCTTTTCTTAGGGTGCCAAGTGTCACCCCACTTAAAATGGGTTAAGGAGGGAAAAGAAAACTTTTCCTTCCTAAGGTGACAAGTGTCCCCCCACTTCAAGTGGTTAGAGGAGGGAAAATAACTCCTTCTTCCTAAGGTGACAAGTGCCCCCCCCCCACACTTCAAGTGGTTAGAGGAGGGAAAATAACTCTCTCCCCTAGGGACATGTGTCCCCCCACTTCAAGTGGTTAGAGGAGGGAAAATAACTCTCTCCCCTAGGGTGACATGTGTCCCCCCACTTCAAGTGGTTAGAGAAGGGAAAATAACTCTCTCCCCTAGGGTGACATGTGTCCCCCCACTTCAAGTGGTTAAAGGGGGGGAAAATAGTCCTCTTGTTAGAATAGGACAAGTGGCATCCCCTCGTAAATAAGTGGGACACCTCACAAGAAATTAATTAAAATGGATTTATTCTTCTAGGGCCTGCTGTTCCACTAAATGGGCTCTACTGCAGGCCCATTAAATGCTTATTGCATTATAAATAAGCCCAAATAACTTGGGGCCTGTTCACTAAACTAGACTACAGGCCCCTTTCTTTGTTAAAATGTTTCAGCCCACCAATAGGATTGATTGGGCTTATAAAAAAGCCCTTTTCTCTTCTTTATTATTATTTTTTTTTAAGCTGTGACTGGGAGTATCTTAATAATCTGCTCCCAGTCCAGCAAGTTTAAGGACTTAACAGGAGTTAAGATAGTTTACCTCCCCATTTTCTGTAATTAATTTTCACAAGTATTATTCATTAATAAAGATTTCTGTTATCGACCAAGAATAAATAAATCCAGAGGGATTTCAATAGGAAAACAGGGTGCAGTGCAGCTACACAGATATGCTAACCCGTTGGTCAATAAACATGGATATGAACAATTTCCAACACTGATAAATAAATTTAGTGAAACTGATAGACATTTTATACTTCTTTATATTACTCACTTTGATGTTATATATTGCTTCATTTCATTTTGTATACTTTTTTAATGCAACAAAATGCAAAAGCTTCTCAAGTTTTTTGTCCTTTTTCATATTGTGCTATTTATGTGGGGTCCGCATGATTCCATGATATATATTTGCCATTGAGTGTTGCATGTATACCAATATATGTTATTATTTTGATTAATGAAAAAAATGAGTGAGAATAAAATTTGTAACCAGTTTGGTTACAAATTTTGCTCTCATTCTTGCTGGAAAAAAATCATTTTTAGGAAAAAAGTGTTAGGTTCGTAGTAATATTTTCTCATTCTTCCCATTTCTACTCATTTTTTTCAATCTTAGAATTTCATCTTGGGTAAGAATGAGAAAGAATGAGAGTTGAACCTAACATTAGAATTTCACCATGGTATGAAACTAACAATGACTCAATGGGAACAAGATTTAATGGAGTTTGATCATTAGAAAATGGTATGAAACTAACTATGACTCAATGAGACATAAACCTTTTATTCTCATCTTTTACTATAAGTATATGAATATAATCTTGATTGTTCTTTTTTGTAGGATTGGGTAAAAAAAATGATTAGATTGGGACTTGGGAAATTACGATTGGACTTGGACATGTTGGATTTGTGATAGTTGCTGGATTTATGGAGAATTGGAGATTTTGATTTGGACTTGTGGTTATCGGATTCATGAATTTATGGTTGAATGAATTGTAACTTTCTATATCGGAATTTGTTGAAAGTTTAAGTTGTTGAGAAATTGTTAAACGATTGGTCTTGGTTAAATGATTTGGACTTGTTGTGGTGTATGAATGATTGTCAGTATTTTAAAGGGAGATTGCTGGTTTTTTAACTTGTAAGTTGTTGACTATAAATCGGTTTCAGGTTTGTTATAAACAGGTTTTATTGGTTACAGTCTGTTATTTAAGCTTATAAACAGGTTTGTTATTTTAGCTTACGAAACATCTTTTCAAACCAAGGTCTGTTAAAATTTCAGGTTTAGTGGTTATCTTATTATAACATAACTAATGTTTTACTAGCTAAATAAGAGGTTTGTCGTTGCCTTTTATCAGGTTTGGCACTGTTTTTTACAAGTCTTCTTGCAGATGATTAGATATAAGCAGGCCTTATCGTGTCAGACCCAACTGTCCTGATTACTAATTGATTCCGTTATGGGACCAAAATTACATACCCTATAAGGTCTGGTTCAGGACAGAGACAGGGAATTTTCTTATTGGTTCAGGGCAGTTCTACCCTGTCCTGAACCAGACCTGACCCATTGACAGTCCACTCAGCACTTGAGATTAGGGTTCGAAGGGAGAACACAAGAGAAACAAATCATGGGGTGTCAAGAGAATGAGTCGACCCCCACACTCAAAGAGCCAAAAATATATTATGTACAACTACAAGCATACCCTTACAGGGAAAAAATATAAAGAAAAGAAATAAACATGATAGAATACAACAAGACTATAGTAATACAATACAATACACACACTTAACTCCCATAGTCTCTACACAAAATACAGTTTGTCCATATCAGTTGAATGGATAAGTGAGCAATATGAGATAGGAGTAATTTTGCTTTCCCTCAAGCCCTCTAGGATGAGATTGATCACTTGGAGACTTCGAGGTGATTTAGTACATTGTTCTAAAGGTCTCTCTCAAGCCCCAAGCAATACAAGAGTTTTGTTTAAGAATAAAGTGTTCATCTCTACAGGTCTCTCTCTTCATGTGTCTGCCTTTTCCTTGAGTTTTCTGCACATAACCTGCAGTGATCTGTCAAACTTAATCCACCTACAATCATGTAGAAACCAGGAGGAGATTGATCAATTAGAGTCTTGGAGGTAATTTACTATAACCTGCTTTGATCTGTCAAAGTCAACCCACCTAGAAATCATCTAGAAACTAGGAGACTGATCACTTGAAGTCTTGGAGGTGGTTTAATGACATTGTTCTTTTTTGATAAATAACAGAATTTTTCATTAAATATTAATAAGAATATTGCAAGGAGTACAGAAAAAAGAGGAGATAAAACAGCTTATCTCCACAACACCCATAAGAATAATTACAACCTAGCCCAAAACAAATTAGTCCTCCCAACCTCTTGCTTTGTTCGGAAGAATAGGGTGTTGTGGAGATAAAACAGCTTTTCTCCACAACACCCATAGGAATTATTTAGCGACATTGTTCTAAAGACTCCAAGCATTACAAGAATTTTGTTCAGAAGAAAGGCTGTTCATCTCTATAAGTTCTCTCTTCATGTTTCATGGGACTGATCAATTAACTAATTCCTCAAACTCAGCACCTCATCTCTACAGGTTTTCTCTTCATGTCTACCTTTGCCTTGAATTTTCTGCACATGACATGTTTTGATCTGTCAAAGTCAACCCATCCAGCAATCATGGATAAACTAGATGTCAGTTCTACTCCAATGGCACAATTTCAGGAAGCTCAAAGTTTCATCCATCCTTCTTTGACCAACCTGGAACTCTAGCTGTCTATCCAAATAATACTCCTTCACAAATCTCTTCCATTTTTTTCTGATGCTTGATATTACTTGGCACATCAAAGCCACAGCTTTTGTAGTCAATTAAGGGGTGTGGCCTTCAGAAGACATCGTGAAATTTATCCCTACAAAATGAACTTTTCCCAATGGAGATCTCCATGTTCATTAGCTTAGTTGTGCCTAGTTCCTTTGAGAAATGATGCTCAAAACCTCCTGTATGTGCTCATCAACAATCTCACAATTCACCAAGTGATTTCTCTTGCCCATTCCAAAAGGAAAATCCTTTGCAGCTAGGAAATGCAGTTCCTTGTGCCTGTTGACAGATGAAAACACTGAGAGGAAGTAAATGAGAAAGGTGGAAAAGATGGCTTTTAAAAAGGTTCCCCTAGCAAGATGACTTTCACATCTTGCAACCTTTCTTTACATTAGTACAAATTCTCTGAGCTGTTTTTGCAAGAAAGTAAGGAAAATGTTTACTAACCCCTGAACCCCAAATTGTGGGGAAGATAAAAATTCTATCAAGCACCAGAATCTGAATGTACATTTCAGTTCATTCTGGCACTGAGGCATGGAGATGATCATTGGCAATAGAAAAGCATAATCAGAAACAATAATGTATCAGATAATTACAAGATCAAGGAAGGCACAACAAAGATACAAAGAGGCTCCTCATGCTCACTAGTCCCTTCCTATATAACAACCATATCAGGATAAAAGGCTCAAACAGAAAGAAGGCATGGGTATTTAATATCTATAACAAAGTAGGTATACACAGTCATCATGGATTACTCCTATCAAAAGAAAAAAAAAAAAATCATCATGGATTACCCACTAACAGTTCAGACAATAGTAAACTTGGATTGGGTGCCAACACCACTCAATTTATTGGAAAATGCTTAAAATTGAGGAAAAGGGCATCTGGATGTCAACCACTCAAGAATTATGTTGTCAAACAAAACCCTACTTGTCAATCTAGTTGGTTGAGTTGAACTCCTTTGGGAGAAGGAAATTCCATTCTAGCTGAGCTCTTCTCACTCCTCTAAGGCTGAGATTACTTCTTCCCAAGCGACTCTAATGTAGAAATGTAAGGAGAGTCATAAGTGGTAACTGGATGGATGTGAAATGAGAAGGCCAGTGGATGCACCGGCATTGATTCATTGCGTTGGTCTTCGTTCAGCTCGAAATCAGCTAAGGAGATAGCGGACTCTCTGGCAAGAAGTGGAGCTAATAGTGATTTATTGCATTGGAGTATTGCCCATCCGGCATAGGCGGTTGTAAGTTTAAGGCTGGACTAATTCAAGGGACTTGGTAGCTGACTCCAATGGGAATGTACCTTAAATTGTAATCTAAGTTTTGATAACTAACAAAATCCTCATCTGTTCGTTAGCAAACCAAAAAACATGAGAGTAGCACACAACACGATGAGATTGAGTTGTCCGATAATCAATGCAATCACAATTCCCCACAACAATAAACAAAAACAGAATGCACTTTTCAGGATTAGTTTCGGAGAAAAAGAAAGGGAAGAACATGAAAAAAAAAAAGAGAGATGAAAGACCTGTAAACGAATGACGAATTCTTCCTCTTTGTCGACGTAGAAATCGTTGATCTTTTCCAACTCTTCATCGAGAATCCTGACGAACCATTCTTCTAGACCAATCCAGGGTTTGTTTCTCTCAGTGTCATCAGTGGAGACATCGCCATCAGTAGGAGCACCGTCGATGATCTGGCGATGATGGCGAAGAAGATCGTCGAGGACCAGTGAATCAGGGGAGCTAGGGAAGTGCTTGAGAAGTTTCTTTAAGGGTTTGTAACACAAGAATTTGTCCCTCCACTCTGGAATGGTTTCTTCTAAGTGGGTTCGAAATTCCTTACCGAATTTCATGTATGTAACGTACCCCTTTTCTGCGTATATAGAGAGGAGATGGGAGGGAACAAGACGATGGGGTAAACTTCGGGAGAGGAATTATTTTGTGAATTAAAACAGTGGAGAGGAGGGCGATGTACTATGTGCAAGGGAATCTATTATTTTTTATTTTTTAATATTTTTTTTATGAAAAGCATGGATGTGCTAGATAGAGAAGCCGGAGGCAGCACGTCCCCGCTAAGTCGGACTGGGATATGCTCCTCACACAGAACGGCTCACTCCGACATGAACATCTCACTATGCATTGTAACATTTCCGGTGAATAATAATTTATAAGTATAAGAGATGTTTTCAATGTATGGTAGGATGTGTTGTGTTCATTCCTATGGATAGAAACTAAACTCACAAGGAAGGTTATAGAAATTAAGATGAAAAGACCTAGAGCATATGAGCCTTCTTAACAATCCAATCCACCACTTGATTTGCCTTCCTATTGACATGCTTGTAGTTGATGTCACTTTCAAGATGATCCTTGAGTCTTAAAGCATTGGGAAATTCCATATTAGTATCTTGTACTTTGGGTCTAGTGCCACATTAGTCCCCAAATTTTAAAATGCGATAATTTAGTACTCGAACTTTCAAAACATGTCAATCTAATATCTGCCATTAACTAGTTCGTTAACCAGTTGTTAAGTTCCATTTGAAAAGACATAAATACCCTTCAAGTGTCATCTAATTCTCCTTATCAACCATCCAAACATTGACAAAAAATTAGCAGTCTCAAATCCTTGTCTCTTCTATTCAAGAAAATTGGGGTCAGCAGAATGCTCACTGAGACGTAACCCCAACTTTTTTGCATAGAAGGGGCAAGGATTTGAGACTATTCATTTTCATCAACATGTGGATGGTTGATAAAGAAAATTAAATGACACTCAAAAGGGCATTTGTGTATGTTCAAATGTCACTTAATGGCTAGTTAACGGATTGGTTAGCGATAGGTACTAGATTGACACATTTTGAAAGTTCGGGTATTGAATTGTCACATTTTAAAATTCGGAGACCAAAGTGGCACTAGACCCAAAGTATAGGGTACTAATCACGAATTTTCCCTAAAACATTCCTGGATGATGGTCTTGAGGTTCCAAGGAGGGGAAGCAATTCCCTTTAGACATGAAATAACCAGCTTGGAGTCCCCGTCAATGATCAGCTTTGAATTCTTGAAATTGGCAGCAAGGTTATGTGCCTCCCACATCGCCCATGCCTCAGCAACATTTATGGATGAGTATTCCATCAAGTAACCCTTGAAGTCCACAATCTTATCGAGAGGATCTTGAGCCACAGCAGCAACCGCACACATTCCATTTAGAAGTCTAGATGCATCAAAATTAATTTTTATTCTTCCATCCTTAGGGGGTCCAAACTATGTTCTTCCACTTTTTGATCTCAAATTGTTGTTTAGTTTTTTCAAAAAGGTCATAGTATTCCACAAATTCTTTTGTCGCTCTCTCAATAATAGTAATTGGGGATTCTGGTTTATCTGAAAAAATTTTGGAATTCCTGTTCTTCCATACTTGCCATAATATAACACATCTTTCCTTCATCTTACAGTTAAGTTTGACATCAGCCTCGTGCACTCTATACCACCACTCACTCAAACTATCAGTTTCAAGGGGAGTTTCTAAACCATTGTTTACTGTCTTCAAAACTTGTTTAACCATATTGCACTTTTTAAAAATGTGGTCAATGTCCTCTTACTCCCCACAAAAATAGCATTCTCCATCAATGTTCATCCCTCTTTTCTTTAAGGTTATGTTTGGTTTGAAGGAAATGGTAGGAAAAGGAAGGGAAACATAAGGAAGCCTATACAAGATTTGTAAAGGTTTCCCTACTTTTTCTTTCAAATCGAACACAACATAAAGAAATTTTGGAGGGAAGTTTATTATTAAGTAAAAGATAGAGGAAAAATCTTAATTTTGGTTGGCATTTAACCTTCCAAACCAAATTGATCCAATTAAACTCACAATCTCTATTAGAGATTGAGTTACATTTAATTCCGTAGGCTGATTTGACTAAAAAAACACCATATGGGTTCAATCTCCAGACAAACATATCTTCTTTATCCTCAGTAGGAATAAATATAGATCTAATCTTATCCCAAGAACTTTGAGAGGCCACCGAACGGATCTTGTTTTCATTCCACATCTTCTTCTCATGGTCAATAAAGTCCCCAACCTTTAGGTTTTCCATCTTATATGGTACAAGATCAGGGCCTTCAACCAAAACCTCATTACCAATCCAATTATCTTTCCAGAAATTAACAGAGTTTCCATTTCCAGTAACCCAACCCATACCCTTCCCTCAAAAGGTCTTTTGACTCAACAATTCCCCTACAGGCCCAAGAAATATTCTTCTTAATTTTAACATTTAAAAATTCTTCTCCTTTTAAATACTTTCCTTTTACAACCTTAGCCCATAAATTATCTTCATCTCTAAGAATCTTCCATCCCAGTTTAGCTAAATTAGCTTCATTAGCCCATTTTAAATTAATTAGGTCGAGGCCACCCAAAATCTTAGGGTAACAGACCTTGCTCCATCTTAAAAGATGCAAAGGTTTCCTATCATCGACTTTAGACCAAAGAATTCTTTTTCTGAGCCTTATTTATATCCTTAATTATTCCACTAGGCAACCTGAATGATCTCATGATAAATTGAGGTACCATATTAGCAGAAGCTTTTATTAGAGTTATTCTGCTTGCCAGAGAAAGAGAATTTCTCTTCCAAATGGCGAGTTTTTTTGGTAACTCTATCCTTGACAAATTGGAATGAATCTTTGGTAACTCTAGAAGTAATTTGGGAGGGGAGGGGGGGGGGGGGGACGTAGAAACATTTATTTGATTGGATAGGAATCTTCAAAATATTGGCAAGGATTTTCTACAATTTATTTGGGGTATTTCTAGAAAAAATAATAGAAGACTTATTGAAATTTGGGTTTTGGCCCATTGCAAATTTTTCCAAATTATCTTTGATTCTGAGACAAGCATTAATGGTAGGTTTTGCAAAAATCAAACAATCATCTGTAAATCGAAGAATAGGGATTTGGGGGAATCTTTTGCCGCTTTACATCCTATACCATTTTCCAATATTAAGAGAATCCTTCTCAAGCTTCCTAGATAAAGCTTCCGCACATAGGACAAATATGTAAGGGGAGAGAGGGTCTTCTTGTCTAATACCTCTAGAAGTTGCCCATCTATTCTCTCCTTGGGGGAATCTATTAATATGTTATGCAGTTGCCATCTATTCTCTCCTACATCCGTATTTTATTTAAAAATAATAGGCTTAACTACTTAACATTTGAGAAATTCCTTATATATTAGTTGGAACCCGATGCACTGGTTTTATTAAGAAAATTGAGGAAGGAGCTTGATGACATTTTCAATTAAGGATGGTTATTTAAGTCCAATTCAGTGACATTTTCAATTAAGGATGGCCATTTAAGTCCAATTCAAGTATTATTTTTTGGGTTCTGTCTATTTTATCCAATCATTAATTCAAGTTGCATTATAGTGGGAGCGGTCAATTTCATATATAGATAAATTTATATTACTTTTTGTATCTTAATGTTATTTTTTATTAATTTTTAAATTTTATTGATTTGTTATTATTTTCATATTATTTTTAGGTAAAATTATAGAAAAAACTCCTATTTTAAAAATTCTATAAACCACCCTTGTGCTTTAAATCTAACAAAAACCTCACCTATAGTTTTGCAAAAAAGTGTAAATACCACTTTTTTGTTAGCTTTTAAATAACAAAGATGAACAAAGTTACCAAAATACCCTTATCATTGTTAAGGCATCATACACAATTTAAAGTTTCCACTTCACCACCCACTATGTATTTTAGGTGGCAACTTTCAAAGAGTAATTCTCTCTACTCTTCTTGGATTAAGTAAGGTTAAAAGGTTGAGGTAAAAGAAAGCAACATTTTTTTAAGGTATTTTAGTAAATTTACATCTACATGAAGTTGGATAAGAGTAAATTTTATATTTTTAAAAATAAAAAGTTAATGCATTACATTAGAATTTTCCATTTGGAGCGCTGACAAAAGAAAGGTATTTGTGCATTTTTTTTTTCAAAACAATAAGGGAGGTTTCTGTTAAGGTCAAAACATAGGGGAGGTTCATAAGATTGTTATTAGAAAATCCAAGGAGGTTTTTATATCTTTTCCTACTTTTAAATGGAATTTAAATTGATTTTAGATCAATTAAACTATAAACTTAAAGTTAATAAATTTTATTAATCCTTGCTAATGTTAATTAATTATATTAATCTTTTCTTTTTTTAGTGAAATTTCAGTTGGTTTTAAATTAGTAGAAATTAGTTATAAACTTATAATTGTTAAATAATTTTGTCTTAGTTTTATATTAACTTTAAAAGAATTTTAAATGGATATTAATTTTTATTAATATATTTATTTTTATTATATTATAAAAATATGTTTATTAATAATAACAATTAATTCTTATTTTATTTTATTTAGGTCATTTACTAAATTTGTTTTACTATGCTTAATTAACTATTATAATTTTCATATGAAATATAAATTGACCATAATTTTTATGATATTTTATTTAATGTTTTCAACTCGACATTAACTTTGAAGATTGAACTGTTCAAATCATGACTCGACCCTAATTATAATTCCAAGTTTCCTAAAACCCACTATTTTGTCAAAAACCATTAATTTGGTCAAAACCTATTCAACTTGGACAGTTGAACCATTGACCCTTTTGACCCAATCATTGGGTCACGAGTTTCAATATACAATGTATTGAAAACTTATGGAGGACTTAACTATTGTGTTCTAGGGGGTGATCTTTTTTTTTTTTTTTTGGGTAACTTTTCACAATCTTTAAAATCCCAGTATACAAAAAAAAAACTCAGGTTTTGACCTCAAACTTCATTTTTTTTGGTCTTTTATTTATAAAAAATTAAGAACTAAAATAAAAAGTATAGATTTGAAATGTTATACACACACAAATAAAAGAGTTATTGAAGGAGAGAGTTAATGGCATGATTATGAGAGATGATTAAATGAGTTAATGGGGGGAGAGAGAGAGAGAGAGAGAGTTAATGATGAAAGATAAAAGTCTTAATGGTGATTGACCACTTGAATTATTTTGTTCAGTTGCAAAATTAGAAAAATTAAAAAAAAACAAAAAAAAATATAAATACTCCGAACTTTAAAAAACAACTTAAACATTAACTCAAATTGATAAAACTTAAAAGACCACATTGTCCTTAACTGTTGATTAAATTTTCAAAACATGTCATTCTCTCCTCTCTTTTTCTTCTTTTCTTCTTTTCCTTCTTCCTCTCTATCATTTTCTTCATCTGCACCCTACAAAAGTTGTGACGTCTTCTTTTTTCTTTCTTCTTCTATTTCTTCTTTCTCCCTTCCTCTCTTCTTTGCCTTAAAACACTACCACACAAAGAGAGACCAATCTAGTGGCTTAATGAGTCAATGGCCTCGTTAGTATCCTCACAAAACCATGCCTTTGGCACAAACTAGAGTATTGTAATTGAGAGTAAAAGAAGCTTGCTTGTCCTGGCCTTGGGGTAAGTAGTAAACCTTAGAATCAATGGTGGGGATCTCAACGGAGCTTCCAACACACGCCCTCAAGATGTGTGGATCAATGTTTTGTAACTCAAATATCCACTAATTTGAGCTCAATGAGATCACTTCTTAGGAGTTTCACACGCCCTCAGGACGAGTGCACAACATGGCATACATGATGCTCTCTACAGCAGAGGCATAGGGAACGTCTTTCATGCCATCATCCTCAGAAGTCTTGGGAGACATCTTCTTGGAGAGAGTGACTCCGTGCCTGAAAGGAACATTTCCTTTCTTGGAGTTTTCCATGTTGTATCTTTTGACTATTTTGTCAATGTAAGCAGATTGGGGTAATCCTATTATCCACTTCAATCTATCTCTATAAAGTCGAAGACCCAGTATATAGGAGGCTTCTCCAAGGTCTTTCATGGAGAATTGCTGTGAAAGCCATACTTTCACCGTAGTTAACATTCCTACATCATTCCCAATGAGTAGAATGTCATCTACATACAGAACAAAAAAGGTAACCTTATCTCCACTGTACTTCCTATAGACACAGGGTTCATCCGGATTCTGCTTGAAGTCAAACGATTTGACAGCAGAGTCAAAGTGGATGTTCCAACTTCTAGAAGCTTGCTTAAGTCCATAAATGGATCTATTAAGTTTACATACCATGTTTTTCTGACCTGCAGCAATGAAGCCTTGCGGCTGCTGCATATAGATATCTTCAGTAAGATCTCCATTCAGGAATGCAGTTTTGACATCCATCTGTCAAATCTCATAATCATGGTATGCTGCTACAGCTAGCAGGATCCTAATGGATTTAAGCATGGCCACAGGCGAAAAGGTTTCCTCATAGTCGAAGCCCTCTTTCTGAGTGTACCCTTTTGCCACCAGACGAGCTTTGAAGGTCTCAACTCGACCATCAGGGTCCTTCTTCCTCTTGTAAATCCATTTAAAACCGATTGCTTTTACCCTGGAGGGCGGATCAACTAGAGTCCAGACTCCATTGGTCTCCATTGAGTCCGTCTCTGCTCTCATGGCCTCCACCCACTTCTGGGAATCTATGTCCAACATAGCTTTTGCGTAAGTCACGGGATCCTCCTCACTAGTCAAGGTTTCTACCAGGTAACTATCCTGGTCATAACCATAACGGATTGGTGGCCTGGATACCCGAGTGGATCTTCTAGGTTGGTCACTACCTGAAACTTGTGGGACATCTCCCACTGCTCCTGAGCTCTCCTCATCAAGAACAAATTCCTAACGATGGGTGTCCAGGATGTAATCGATTTCCAAGAATTGCGCATTTCGACTGTAGAACACTTTCTGCTCACTTGGGTCATAGAATAGGTAACCTACAGAGCATTTTGGGTAGCCTACAAATAGGCAACAACTGGTCTTGGATTCCAACTTGTCTGCACTCATTCTTTTAACGTGTGTTGGACAACCCCAAATCTTCAAGTGTCTGACACTTGGTTTCTTTTCGGTCCAAAGTTTATATGAAGTATTCGGAACCGATTTAGTTGGAACCCGATTCAACACGTAAATCACTGTCTCTAATGCGTAACCCCAAAAGGATATGGGTAACTCTGAGTGTATGAGAAGTGACCGAACCATATCCAATAAGGTCCTATTCCTCCTCTCTGAAACACCGTTAAGTTGTGGTGTAGCAGGAGGAGCTAATTGTGATACTATCCCATTGTCCTTTAAGTAGTCCCTGAATTCATCAGAGAGATACTCGCCCCCTCGATCTGATCGAAGGGCTTTAATTTCTCTCCTTAACTATTTCTCTCCCTGAATTCAACACGTCACTAATGCAGTTTTAGAGAATTTGGGCCCGATTTTGATCTCGATTCTGTCTGAATCTATCAAAACTCAAAATAGGAAAGTTGTATAACTTTTCCTTATCTTTCCAACGTATCTTGAATCATATCAATCGGATTTTGGATGAGAGAGTTATGCTCAATCAACCACACGGTGCCGAAACTATGTAAAATGACCTGATTAGCCTTGTTTCTCGCCTAACGCCTCCTTTCGTGCCTTAAACCAAAATATGAGAATTTTGAGTGCATTTGGGCATAAAATAAATATAAAAGACTAAATATTAAAGGAGAAAACTATGATATTTTTCGTTCTCATCACTGATGTGTAGATCAGTGCTTGGGTCCCACGCCATACAAGGAAGCCCAACTAGGTAGCAATTTGGAAGGCTAAGTGAGCACATATTATTAATGGGCCTAAAGCCCATTTCGAACTGAGATGATTTCATCACTTAAAGAAGGGGTGAATCTGAGATTGGATTAGCAGATAGAATAGGGTTTTACCCTATCCACTCAGAGAGTCCAAATCTGAGTACAGATTTAGATCTGAAAACCTCCTAATCAGATTAGGAGAGGGCTGATCTAATCTACAGATAAGATAAGGATCTATCCTTATCTCTTAAAGGGAATTCAGATCCAAATATGATTTGGATCAGCAACTCCTAATGGGATTAGGAGCTGATCCCTTTAAGGTTATAAACAGAGAAGGGGGTGGTGAAACAATGGTAAGATCCATCATATGGACCTCAAAAAGGTTACGGAATGGGTGGGCGAATTTCAAAAATTTCATGCCATTATTTCAATTGGGAATCATATTCCCAAAATTTAAAATACAGTATTCAAGGATCTAACTTGAATCAAAACCGAACTAGATCTTAACCACAAGAGAAGTGAATGGATATACTTGATCCGGAGAAGCAGTATCTCCCAACGTTGGTGTTCACGCCCAAAGAAGACGCCAAG
Source organism: Nelumbo nucifera (assembly GCF_055504915.1). NCBI lineage: Eukaryota > Viridiplantae > Streptophyta > Magnoliopsida > Proteales > Nelumbonaceae > Nelumbo > Nelumbo nucifera. Next base: position 65,232,981 of record NC_142652.1, read on the forward strand.
AACTGCTCCCACTGAAGATGACACAACGATGATGGAGCAGAACCAGCAGTGTTCGTCCCACGAACCAGGTTCTTCTGAAGAACTCGATGGAAACAGAGAGCACCACACAAAATCAAGAACTTTTCTTGATCTTCCTTCATAGAGAATTCGAACTGCAGTAGATGGTGGTGGCTACTGGAGGAGAAGGTTAGAGAAGAAGATGGCGAGCTGCTTTTTTTTCTTCTCTAGGGTTTTTGAGATCCTATCTCAAAGTTGCAGAATGATTTGCGAAATCCCTAGGGTTCGAACTTTTGTAATTCAAAATTAGGGTTTCCCCTCTTTCCTTTGTGATTAAGAAATCTCCTAATCCCATTAGGAGTTATCCTAATCCAAATCTGTATTTGGATAGGGAGTCTTCTTAATCCTATCTGTAGATTAGATCAGCCCACTCCTGATCTTATCATGGAATGCGATTCCAAGTTGGAAGGTAGGTAGAAAATTTTTGAAATTCGCCCACCCATTCCGCTGCGCTTTGGTGTCCATACGATGAATTCTACCATCCCTATCACATGAGTGGATAGGTTAAGACCCAATCCTTTTGGCTTGACCTAATCTTAGATCCGCCCCTTTAAGTGACTGATCAAATCAGCCCAGTTTGAAATGGGCTTTAGGCCCAATGTGCATTAAGTGCTCAATAGGTTTCCAAACTACTGCCTAGTTGGGCTTCTTTGTATGGCGTGGGACCCAAGCATTGATCTACACATCAGCCACATGGGTTTGGCCCAACCTTCATTACAAGACCTAGCCGAATTCACTAGAGAGCCCAGTGAACCCCCTGAGCCCATCACATGGACTCTATGGACCCAACACTTACACTAAGTGGTCCCTAGGCCAAGCCATCTTATAAAAACCCAGGGACTATGGGCAGATGCAATATTAGCCCATCAGGTATAACCCAAAAAGGCCTTACACTCAACCTCTCAGCCCGTAATGATCAAACACTGCTCGACAAGAGAGGACCTCTCCCTTGGCTGCAAGGAACAGTGTTGCACTCTCCGCTCACATGGATCCCGGGAATTAAAACCATTTGCAAACATTTTGAAACCGTACATATCTATATATCTTATATATAAATTTTGCAAAACAAAATTCCAACGATTGAAATCAACTGCCGACAGTTTGGTTTCTATCAGAGAGAGTGCATCCTCGATCATTTCCTTTGTCCGACAAAGGGGCTGATCTTGTCACTATGATCACCCTCTCAGATGAATTCTCAGACTGTCCCAACATACCCAGGTTTTGACCCTCTCTGAGGATCTCACTGATTGGCATATCAAAGACAGCCTAATCAGCCACCTAGTGCAGTATCATAATCGAGTCTAGGGGTCAGGTGTAACTTTCTAGTTTTTCCCATCAATCTCCAAGGTCCAGGGCTATACAGGAAATCTAGTCCGGTTCAAAGATTCATGTAATCCTACACTGCATGTGCCTTGGGTCTCACCCTGGTGGCGGAGACAGGCCACCCCAACATTTGGCAGCACACCAGTGTCAGCCTTGGTAGGATAAATCTCCCCAGACTTATCCAACGACTGTGAACATTCTAAAATAACACGAGTCTCATTAAGTGTCCAGTTTAAGGGTCTTACAGGGAAACATACCACACAACATGAATCAAATATGCACTTTATTCATTTACACTAATTGTCAATAGTACATCAAAACTGATTGGAGCTAAGGGCATACAAAACTGTCTAACAGCTCCCACTTGCACTTAGGTTCAATCTGGTACAAGCCAGAGTCCCATGCTTTTCACGTGTTTCTCAAACACTTTATGTGCCAGTGGCTTAGTCCATGGGTCTGCCACATTCTCCGCTGATGCTACATCTTAATCAATCTCCCATAGATCCAGTGTTGTCACACAACAGTGGAATGGGTGATGTGCGAAATTCCAAATTTCAGAATGAACACCTTCATTCATAAGGCAACCTCACTTACGGCAATGTGTTCGGCTTGGGTTGTGGAGGCTGCCGTGGACCCCTGTTTGCTACTTTCCAGCAAACAGCACACGATCCTATCGTGAAAACATACCCAGATGTAGACTTTCTATCATCTGAATCCGACTGGAAATCGACATTAGTATACCCCAGAATTTGTAGTGAATTACCATCGAATACCAGACAAAACTCTTTTATCCTTCGAAGTTATTTGAGTATGTTCTTCATAGCAGTCCAATGCTCCTGCCCTGGGTTGGCCTGGAACCGGCTTATGACACTCACCGCCTGAGTGTAAGTTACGGGATCCTTCTCACTAGTCAAGGCTTGCACTAGGTAAATATCCTGGTCATAACCATAACGGACTGGTGGCCTGGATACCTGGGTGGATCTTCTGGGTTGGTCACTACCTGGAACTTGTGGGACACCTCCCACTGCTCCCGAGCTCTCCTCATCAAGAACTATTTCTGGATGATGGGTGTCCAGGATGTAATCGGTCTATAAGAACTGGGTATTTCGACTACATAATACTTTCTGTTCACTTGGGTCATAGAATAGATAACCCACCGAATCCTTTGGGTAGCCTACAAATAGGCAACGACTGGTCTTGGATTCCAATTTGTCCGCACTCGTTCTTTTAACGTGGGCAGGACAACCCCAAATCTTCAAGTGTCTAACACTTGGTTTTTTCCGGTCCAAAGTTCGTATGGAGTTTTCAGAACTGATTTGGTTGGAACCCGATTCAAGACATAGATAGCAGTCTCTAATGCATATCCCCAAAAGGATGAGGGTAATTCCGAGCATGTGAGAAGTGACCAGACCATGTCTAACAATGTCCTATTCCTCCTCTCTGAAACACCGTTAAGTTGTGGTGTTGTAGGAGAGCTAACTGTGATATTATCCCGTTGGCCTTCAAATAGTCCTTGAATTCATCAGAGAGATACTTGCCACCTCGATCCGATCGAAGGGCCTTAATTTGTCTCCCTAACTATTTCTCGACTCCTTGAACTTTTCAAAGGATTCAGATTTCTTTTTTATTATGTACACGTAACCATATCGTGAGTAATCATCGGTGAAGGTGATGAAGTACACATGTTGGTTACGAGTCCTAACACTCAGGGGACCACATACATTAGAATGTATAAGGTCAAGCGTGCCTGTACATCTTTCAGGCTTATCGTTAAATGGCCGTTTTGTCATCTTACCTCGGAGGCAAGGTTCACAAGTGGGAAGATCTTCTACGGTTAGAAAATCTAGAGGTCCATCCTTTACCAGCCTTGTGATTCGGTCAACACCGATATGGCCAAGTCGGTAATGCCACAAGCACATTGGACTAACTATATCACGAGTCCTTTTCTTGGGGATTTTGACCGACGTACTTTTGGTTAAGTTAGTTTTCTAGAGAAGGATGTAGAACATAGAGACCGTTCTCCAGTTCCCCGCATGCGATGAATATATTGTTCCTTTTAATAGTAATCATATTACTAAAATAGACAGTATATCCATCAGCACACAATTTAGAAACAGAAATCAAAAATCTTCTTAAGTGTTGTACATAAAAACAACCCTTAAGTATAAGTATTCCTTTTCTAAAGACTAATTCTACGGTTCCTATCGCCACAATTGCATAACTTGCAGAAGTCCCCAAGTAAAGTGTCACTTCCCTGCAATGAATTACATGCATGAATTGAAGCCCCCAAGTAAAGTGTCACTTCTCTTTCACTCAGCCTTCTGCTTACTTTGAACCCCTACAGTGAATTGCATGCATGAGTAGAAGCCCCGGAGTTAACACACCAGGACACAGAAGCAACTAACAAATTAGTTTCCATGACACAAGTTTCGAAAATATCTTTCTTAGATTCCAGGTAGGCAGGACAGTTCCTCTTCTAGTGGCCGGCCTGCTTGCAGAAGTGACAGGCATCAGATGCCTTGTCTTTCTTTTGTTTCTTAGATTTAGTGGCCTTTTTCTGGGATTTCCACTTTGCTCTCCTCTTCTTGCCAAATTTGCCAGCTTCAACAAGCATGGCTATCGGCTCATCCTTCCTAATTAGTTTTTCGGCTCGTTGCAACATATTGCTAAGCTCTTAAACACTGACATTCAACTTGTTCATATTATAGTTCATAATGAACGGATTGAAGGACGAAGGCAAGGAGTTAAGAATGGCGTCTATCTGTGTAACCATATCTAGCCCGAACCCAAGGGCCTCCAGCTCGTTTATGTAACCCATCATCCGGGGACAATGGTCATGAACTTGCTGCCCTTTGGTCATCTGCGCAGTCATGAACTGCTTCAGGACCTTTTGGCGAGTAGAACGATTATGCTCTTCATACATAGTTTTTAGACTATCCAATATGTCTTTGCCTAGTTCGATCTGATCGAACTGCCTCTGTATCAGATTATCTAAAAAGGCTATGATATAATAGCGGGCTAGGGAGTTTTTCTCCTCCCATTCTTGGAAGTCCCTCTTGTGGGCTTCTGAATCCTGTCTCCTAGACGTTCCGATGCAGGATTCTTTGCCACTTTATCTAATTTTTCTGAAGTCAGGACCAACATAGGGTTTCTGTACCAGTCGGCATAGTTCGGGCCCTTAAGCTTAATATCGTCGAGAAGCTTTGCAAATTGATCGTTTGCCATTTTCTGATAAAACAGCAAAACGTTAGTCCACAACCTTAATTTGAATCATGTTACCTACATAGATATGACTTTTAATCTATGTTTCATTTCCATTTATTCATCTCTGAGATTTCCCTCCTATTTCAGTGACGGAGATGGCGAAATGTCTCTGGAAATGTGGGAAATCACATAGGGTGCATGGAGCCAACTGTTTCAGCTGCATAACCCCACCACCTTTCTTTGAAGGATCACATCCACTCATCGTATGAGTTTTCCCTTTGCCCTCTGTCAGACAAGGTTCATAACCATTTTAGGGTAAATCTTTCTGTCCAGTGAGTGCTCACCCATCATATTCAAGTTACGCCAAGGTACCGTGAGAGAGTTCCCATTTTCTGGTGAAGCCCCTCCCACATCGGTCTATGATGCCCCTATCATCTTATGAAACACTGTGACAAATCCAATAGCAAATGGATAGCCCAATTTTATGGTGCGTTTCCTCATTACGGAAGGACCCATTATCGTGCTAATGACGGAAGGCCTTTTGAGAGTTCATCACATGAATCTCCCTATCACATGCACTCATATTAGATGGATGGAACAAAAAATTACACCCTATTTAATTTAGGTCAAACCAAAGTTGCTCCCATTGACTTTCATAAAGTCAGATTTCTAGTGGCCCAAAATCAGCTAGGGTTTCCGCACGCATCCCTTTTCAGGGTTGTGGGGCCCACCATGAAGGTAGGGAACATCCAATGACCGCAAAGGACACCATTGCAATGATGTGCATTCAGCCATGGTGTGCGCAAGAGCCACTATCGTATCATCACAGGCCAAGTGCTTATGGCCCATGGTCGCAGCACATCAAACATCCATACATCACAGGCAATGGAAGAATTGATCCAATCAATCAATCGCTGTAAAGCCCATTAAGAAGCCCATTAAAAGTCCATAATGTTAACAATTAACACTATCTAGGTATATGGGCTGAATGATAGTTAGTAGTTCGGCCCATATAGTTTGCACACAAAATTGGGCTTTTGCAATTTTAACTCTTTAAAACTGGGCTTTACAGGTTGGGCCGAATTAATTCTTGCAATTAAACATTAGATATAGACCTGAAAGTGGGAGAAATCAGGATTGAAAACAGTCTCCTTCGAAAACTAGAATCAGTCCAAACAGTTTTGGTCCAATCTGGTCCGAAACGGTTCGAAACCAATTTTCAATTCAAGAATCAATTCAAGAAAGATATGAAATTAATAATTCTGATTATAGACAATCACAAATCTAAAAGGAGGGAGAGATCCATCGTATGGACGCTAAGAATGCAGCAGAATGGGGTGAGCGAATCTAAAAAATTTCTCTCCTCCCTTCAAACTGGGAATCGTATTCCCTGATTTTAGAATACAATATTCAAGGATCTAATCGAACCAAAACCGAACCAGATCTGAACCAAACAGAAAGGGAAGGGTTATACCTGATACGGAGAATCAGTATCTCCAAACGTCGGCGTTCACGCTCAAAGAATACTCCCAAGATCTTCTCCCACTGAAGATGACGCAGAGATACTGGAACAGATCCAACAGTGTTCGTCCTACGAACCAAAGTCTTCACAAGATTTTGATGGAAGCAAAGAGCACCATACACAATCAGCCTTTCAGCAAAGACTGATATCAAGAACACCTTCTTGATCTTTCCCTCTCAGAGACATCGAACTAGGTAGTGAATGGCGGCGGTGGCTGAAGAAGAACTCTAGAGCTGAAGTTGGCGTATTTGCTTTTCTTCTCTCTAGGGTTTCTGAGATCCAATATCAAATTGCAGGAGGAGGTTCTTCTTTTCTGAAACCCTTGGTTCGAATTCTGGTAATTTAAGATCAAGGTTTCTCCTCTTTCTTAGTGGTTAAGAAACCTCCGAATCCTATTAGGAGTTATCCCAATCCAAATATGTATTTCGATAGGGAATTATCTTAATCCTATCTGCAGATAAGGTCATCCCACTCCAGATCTCATCAGGAGATTACCAGATTCAAATCTTCATTTGAATGCGAAATTCGCCCCTTTAAGATTAAATCAACCAGTTCAAAATGGGCTTTAGGCCCAATAAGTATTAAGTGCTCAATAGGCTTCCAAACTGTTGCCCAGTTGGGCTTCTTTGCATGGCGTGGGACCCAAGCATTAATCTACACATCAGCCACATGGGTTCGGCACAACCTTTGTTACAAGGCCTAGCCGAATTCATTGGAGAACCCAGTGAATCCCCTGAGCCCATCACATGGACTCTATGGGCCCAACACTTACACTAAGTGGTCCCTCAATCTCCTCAGAAGTCATAGGAGACATCTTCTTGGAGAGAGTGACTTCGTGCTTGAAAACAACATTTACTTTCTTGGAGTCCTCCATGCTGTACCTTTTGACAATTTTGTCAATGTAAACAGCCTGGGATAATCCTACAGTGGATTACACGCATGAGTTGAAGCCCCGGAGTCAACACACCAAGACACAGAAGCAACTAACAAATTAGTTTCCATGACACAAGTTTCGAAAGTACCTTTCTTAGATTCTAGGTAGGCAGGACCATTCCTCTTCCAGTGGTCGGCCTGTTTGCAGAAGTGACAGGCATCGGATGCCTTGTCTTTCTTTAGTTTCTTAGATTTAGTGGCTTTTTTCTGGGGTTTCCTCTTTGCTTTCATCTTCTTGCCAGATTTTCCAGTTTCAACAAGCATGGCTATCGGCTCATCCTTCCTAATCAGTTTTTTGGCTCGTTGCAACATATTGCTGAGCTCTTGAACGCTGACATTCAGCTTGTTCATATTATAGTTCATAATGAACGGATTGAAGGACGAAGGCAAGGAGTTAAGAAAGGCATCTATCTGTGTAACCAGATCTAGCCCGAACCCAAGGGCCTCTAGCTCGGTTATGTAACCCATCATCCAGAGACAATGGTCATGAACTTGCTGCCCTTTGGTCATCTGCGCGGTCATGAACTGCTTCAGGACCTTTTGGTGAGTACAACGGTTATGCTCATCGTACATAGTTTTTAGACTATCCAATATGTCTTTGCCTAATTCGATCTGATCGAACTGCCTCTATATCGGATTATCTAAAAAGGCTATGATATAGCAGTGAGCTAGGGAGTTTTTCTCCTCCCATTCTTGGTATTCCCTCCTACGGGTTTCTGAAGCCCTGTCTCCCGGAGGATCCGACGTAGGATTCTTTGCCACTTTATCCAACTTTTCTGAAGTCAGGACCAACATAAGGTTTCTATACCAGTCGGCATAGTTTGGGCCCTTAATTTTGTTGTCGTCAAGCAACTTAGCAAATTGTCCGTTTGCCATTTTCTGGTAAAACAACAAAGCGCTAGTCCACAACCTTAGTTTGATTTATGTTACCTACATAGATATGAATTTTAATCTATGTTCCATTTCCATTTGTTCACCTCTGAGATTTCCCTCCTATCTCAGTGACGGAGACGGCGAAATGTCTTTGGAAATTTGGGAAATCACATAGGGTGCGTGGAGCCAACTGTTTCAGCTGCATAACCCCACCACCTTTCTGTGACGGATCATATCCACTCACCGTATGAGTTTCCCTTTAGCCTCTGTCAGACAAGGTTTATAGCCATTTTAGGGTAAACCTTTCTGTCCAGTGAGTGCTCACCCATCATATTCAGGTTACACCAAGGTAACGTGAGAGAGTTCCCATTTTCTGGTGAAGCCCCTCCCACATCGGTCTATGATGCCCCTATCATCTTATGAAACACTTTGACAGACCCAACAACAAATGGATAACCCAATTTTATGGTGCGTTTCCTCATTACTGATGGACCCATCATCGTGCTAATGACGGAAGGCCTTTAGAGAGTCCATCATATGGATCTCCTATCACATGCACTCATATTACCAGAGGGAACAAGTAATTACGCCCTAGTTAATTGAGGTCAAATCAAAGTGGCTCCCATTGACTTTCATAAAGTCAGATTTCTGGTGGCCCAATTTGGCTAGGGTTTCCGCACGCAACCCCTTTTAGGGTTGTGGGGCCCACCATGAAAGGAGGGGTCATCCAATGACCGTAAGGGACACCATGGCAATTATGTGTATTCAGCCATGGTGTGCGCAAGAGCCACTATCGTATCATCACTGGCCAAATGCTTATGGCCCATGGTCGCTGCACATCAAACATCCACACATCGCATGTAATGGAAGAAATGATCCAATCAACTACTTGCTGTAAAGTCCATTAACAAGCCCATTTATAATCCATAATATTAACAATTAACATTATCTAGGTATATGGGCTGAATAGCAGTTAGTAGTTCGGCCCATATAGCTTTTACACAAAAGTGGGCTTTTGCAGTTTTAACCCTTTAAAACTGGGCTTTACAGGTTGGGCCGAATTGGTTCTTCCAATTAAAGATTAGTTTCAGACCTGAAAGTGGGAGAAACCAGGGCTGAGAACAGCCCCATTCGAACCCTAGATTCGGTCCAAACAGCTTTGGTCCAATCTGGTCCGAAATGGTCCAAAACCAATTTTTAATTCAAGAAAGATCTGAAATTAATATTTCTGATTTTAGACAATCACAAATCAGATATGGACTATTCGTACCACCTGCAAAACAGAGGTTAGTAATGAAGGGCTGCAGTTTCATAAACTGCAAAATGTAGAATGCGATATTCCAATCTGCAAATCTCCAGCGCCGCCACCATCTTCAATCATGAAAATAAAAAATTACAGAACCCTAATTTCTATTAATTAATTACAATCTTGATTGAATCCTATACATTCAGTCTAGAAAAATAAAAAAAAATTATTTTACAGACCGAATAGAATAGAAACTGCAAAAAGATTGCGCAGACTATCTGCGCCAAATCTGCATTTCGATCTCCAAGTACGAATAGCCCATTAAATCAAGAAATAAATCAAGAACAATTCCAAATAAATTTCAGATTTAACAAAATTAATTTCAGATCTATCGCCCACATCCAGAAACAATTTCTAGGAATAAGAACAACAATCTGCACAAAACCAGGTAGAACAACTTCTGTCCATTTGCGCATGTTCAGATCTGATTTTCTTGGTTCAAGATTCGAACCTTTGGATCTGATACCATTGAAAAAGGGAGAGATCCATCGTATGGACGCCAAGAATGCAGCGGAATGGGGTGGGTGAATCTCAGAAATTTCCATCCTCCCTTCAAACTGGGAATCATATTCCCTGATTTTAGAATACAATATTCAAGGATCTAATCGAACCAAAACCGAACCAGATCTGAACCAAACAGAAAGGGAAGGGTTATCCCTGATACGGAGACTCAGTATCTTCCAACATCGGTGTTCACGCCCAAAGAATACTCCCAAGATTTGCTCCCACTGAAGATGATGTAGTGATACTGGAATAGAACCAGCAGTGTTCGTCCTACGAACCAAATTCTTCACAAGAATTCGATGGAAGCGAAGAGCACCGTACACAATCAGCCTTTCAGCAAAGACTGATATCAAGAACACCTTCTTGATCTTTTCCTCTCAGAGAGATCGAACTAGGCAGTGAATGGCAATGGTGGCTGAAAAAAAACTCTAGAGCTGAAGTTGGCGTATTTGCTTTTCTTCTCTCTTGGGTTTCTGAGATCCAATCTCAAATTGCAGGAGGTTCTTCTTTTCTGAAACCCTTGGTTCGAATTCTGGTAATTCAAGATTAGGGTTTCTCCTCTTTCTTAGTGATTAAGAAAGGTCCTAATCCTATTAGGAGTTACCCAATCCAAATCTGTATTTGGATAGGGAATTATCTTAATCCTATCTGTAGATAAGGTCAGCCCACTCCTGATCTCATCAGGAGATTACCAAATTCAAATCTTCATTTGAATTTGAAATTCGCCCCTTTAAGAGGATTACTAAATCAGTTAGTTCGAAATGGGCTTTAGGCCCAATAAGTATTAAGTGCTCAACAGGCTTCCAAACTGCTGCCCAGTTGGGCTTCTTTGTTTGGCGTGGGACCATGCATTGATCTATACATCTGCCACATGGGTTCGACCCAGCCTTTGTTACGAGACCTAGCCGAATTCACTGGATAGCCCAGTGAACCCCCTGAGCCCATTGACAGGTTGTTGAAGCCCTCAAAATTTTTTCTAGTCCCAACTTACAATAAATTTGTAGTAACGGTGGTACCAGGTCGAATCCCACAGGGAGCTTGTAATTTCTCAGCCGAATGCGCAATTTTAAACAGTGGGAAATTCAAATGATTAAATTTCTAAAATAACAATTAAAACAAAATAGCAAATAACAATTAATAAGGAAAATTCAGTCTTACCGAATTCTGTTCCAAGGGTTCGGATTGAGTCAATTGGTCATCGATCATAGGTAAACTTCAGCAGTCTTGCAATTCAAGTATTTAACCTTAGGATTTTTTAGGATAGCCATAATAACCTTGTGTTTTCCTGAATTAGTTAACCAAACCCAGCATTCGATCAACACTTATCATTAACCGATTGGGTACGATAGCATTCCATATCAATTAATGATAGCAATAACCTCTGTGAAAACAATTAAACCAAAATAACAATAATTGAGATAGCTGCAATTATCGAATCTTGTTCCGTTGATTCCCCTTAGGTTAAAACATGTCAATACATTGGTCAAAGGCTGTCATGAACAATTGACCAAAAAAGATAATAACCTAATTGCTACTTGTACCACTATTTGTAACAATTACGGATCATCAAACCATGGATAGCAGTAGGAAGATCAACATTAATTAATTTGTCAGACTAATTAACATTAACATCCATAAGAACATGCACAAGAATCAACAAATACTTGAATTAAAAGAAAGAATTTAAATTAAACACAGAACCTCATGATGACACAATTGAATCGAAAATCCCCCTTGAATCAGAAAACAAAAGCTTAGCCACTCATGGTTGTCGACTCCTTGCTCTGCTTCCCAGATGGATGGACTGATCTTCTGAATTGATTGAGTGATGCCTAAAGCTGGTCCCCCTCCCCCTTATATAGCTTTAGGAGGAGGCGCTCTCTCCAACTCCCTTTAGGAGATTAACTCTAAAATTAGAAAGTCCTAATCTGATCTACTTCTATCCTATCTTATCTAGTAATCTCAATCTCTTATCTTTTTAGGATTACAATTTAAATTTAAATCTGATAGGACTCTTCATTCTTGAATTCGAGTTGGGCTTCTTTAATAACTTGGGCCGCTACAGGACTCTTCTGCGAGTTTGGGCTTCAGTTGTGGGCTGGTCTTTACTACGAAACTGTTCCAACTTCGGGATCGATGTTGACCTCGATTCAGTCCGTATCTGTCAAAACCCGAAACATGAGGGTTGTGGGCCTTTCCCTTATCTTTCCCGTGCATCTCTAATCATCCAAATCGGAGTCTGGGATCGAGAGTTATGCCTATATTACTGAATGTTACTGAAATTGTGCAAAATCATCCGATTAGCCTTGTTTTCTTCCAATCACCTTCTTGCTTGCCTTGAATCAAAATACAAGAGTAATGAATCCAATTGAATGCTAAATTAATATAAAAGAATGAATATTTGGGGATAAAAATAGGGTACTTTTTATTCTCATCAAATCCCCCCACACTTAAACTTTGCCCGTCCTCGGGCAAGACAAAATTCAAGCAAATATAGAACAAGAACAAACTAACTATCCTACCGATTTTTAAACTCAACTCTCCTTCATCTTTTTCCACAAATATTCTAGGTTAAATATTGTGAACCATTAAATCAAGACAACCAAGTCATACACAACTTATTTATCAATCAATCCAATTTTTGCTACTACAAACCAGGTAGTAAATCAGGGAAAACCTTTTTATCTTCTCTCTCTTTTTTATTTTCTTTTTCTCTCCTCTGAAGAACTGAGTGCATTTTATGCTCCATCTCACTTTTGGATTACTTGGTCAGTAGGTGCATTTTATGCTCCATCCTACTGTTTGAATTTCTAGCTAGTAGGTGCATTTTATGATTCATCCTACTATCAGATGACTTGGCTGGTAGGTGCATTTTATGCTCCATCTTACCATCGGATTACTTGACCAATAGGTGCATTTTATGCTCCATCCTACCAATTGTGGCAATGGTGAAGTATTTACCCTATTTACTTAAACCTGAATTTAGGACTATCTTAACTGGAAATGCATTCAGATAAGTCATGTACTTCTTGATTGTACCTCATTACTAGGTTCACAAGAATTTCCCTAGAACATTGATTCAATTGATTTCAAAAGAGTTGAGGTTTTTTTTTTTTTTTTTTTTTTTTTTTTTTTTTTTTTTTTTGAAAAGCAGATGCAGAAAAACATGACCTAAATCAAATTTTAAAACACAACCTAAATTCTAACCTAAATCCCCTCCCCCACACTTAAAACTTACATTGTCCCCAATGTGAGGTGAAATGCAGAGAAAGGGCAGAAAAACTAAACTAGAAATGCAAAACAAAAAGAAAAAGGGAAAAACAACTTCCCTATCATGGATCCTCTAACTCTCGCGGTCGCAGCTTTCGGTGTGCTCCTCTTTCATCCATCATGGGTGGGTTCAAATTTGGAATAGGGGCCTGCAAAATAGATGGAAGGAGTTTTGTGTGAGCTGGAGGTAAACTAAGAGTTATAGTTTTAAATGGTTCCAACTCAAAAGTCGAATTTTGCAATTCAGGATTCAACACAAACTCCTTTTCTGCTTGTTGTAATTGATCATGCCCATTGTTAAGTGCAACTTTCAGTGTGTCTTCATCATCTAGTTCAAAAGTTTGCTGCACTAAAGAGTCAGTAATATCTATAGAAAAAATGGAATGCGCAAAAGATGAATCTAAGTCTTCCTTCATATCCAATTGTGCACTCAATTCGAGCTCCTCATTCATATCTTCTTCTTCAAAAATTTCCTTATTGAAACTCTCAGGTGGATCTTGTTCTTCCTCTTCTTTCTGCCCTTCATCCACTTTCCTTGGCGAAGCAAGCTGTGACTGCAATTCCTTCCTACTTCTTAGCACCATTGCACTAGCACTCTCCTTGGGATTGACCACCGTCTGTGATGGTAGTTTTCCAGAAGTTTGTGCCTCCAACTTGCTAATAGAAGTAGCAAGTTGACTAATTTGGTTCCCTAAGTTCTGGATACTAGCCCTTGTTTCCTATTGGAATTGTTGAGTGTTAGTCGCTAGAGCCTTAACTATCTCATCTAAAGACATACCTGAACTTGTGGGTTGATTTTGGACTTGGGTACGTGCTGGAATTGGAGGTTTTCTGTTGAAAGCTTGAGGCTGGAACCTCTGTGGCCCTCATTGATTTCCATAGCTCAGATTGAGATGATCCCTCCACCCAGGATTGTAATAGTTAGAATAGGGATCATATTTGCGTTGAGGTTGGCCAGGAAATCCTCCTACGACATTGACTTGTTGCATTGAATCATCTCGCAATGATGGGCACATGTCCGTAGGATGCCTAGGAATTGAGCATATGCCACAAACCGCAGTCATTTTTAATTGCCCTACAGCCAATTGACGAACCAAAGCAGTTAGATCAGAAATTTGACTTTCTAGATTAGAATAGCTTACCTCATTAACACGTCTGATAGCTCCATCTGTTCTTGCTCCAAACTGTTGAGAGCTCTTAGCCATGTTGGAGAACAATTGCCAAGCCTCCTCAGGTGTTTTGTCTTCTCAATTTCAGGAATATATTCTATTTCACCTTTTTGAGAAGAACGAGTCATAAGACAAAAGAGGTTAGCACAAATGGAAGGCACGAAGCTAAGAAATTAAAATAGCTCCTCGGCAACAACGCCAAAATTTTGACGGGTTGTCGAACCAAATTTTTTCTAGTCCCACCTTACAATAAATTTGTAGTAACAGTGGTACCAGGTCGAATCCCACAGGGAGCTAGTAATTTTTCAGTCGAATAAGCAATTTTAAAGAGTGGGAAATTCGAATGATTAAATTTCTAAAATAACAATTAACGCAAAATAGCAAATGACAATTAACAAGGAAAATTCAGTCTTACCGAATTCTGATCCAAGGGTTCGGATTGAGTCAATTGTCCATCGATCATAGGTAAACTTCAGCAGTCTTGCAATTCAAGTATTTAACCTTAGGATTTATTAGGATAGCCATAATAAACCTCGTGTTTTCCTGAATTAGTTGACCAAACCCAGCATTCGATCAACACTTATCATTAACTGACTGGGTACGATAGCGTTCCATATCAATTAATGATAGCAATAACCTTTGTGAAAACATTTAAACCAAAATAATAATAATTGAGATAGCTACAATTATCGAATCTTATTCTGTTGATTCCCCTTTGGTTAAAACATGTCAATACATTGGTCAAAGGCTATCATGAACAATTGACCCAAAAAAATAATAACCTAATTGCTACTTGTACCAGTATTCGTAACAATTACGGATCATCGAACCATGGATAGCAGTAGGAAGATCAACATTAATTAATTTGTCAGACTAATTAACATTAACATCCATAAGAACATGCACAAGAATCAACGGATACTTGAATTAAAAGCAAGAATTTAAATTAAACACAAAACCTCATGATGACACAATTGAATCAAAAATCCCCCTTGAATCAGAAAAGAAAAGCTTTGCCTCTCATGGTTGTCGATTCCTTCTTGCTCTGCTTCCCAGATGGATGGATTGATCTTCTGAATTGATTGAGTGATGCCTAAAGCTGGTCGCCCCCCCCCCCCCCCCCCCTTTATATAGCTTTAGGAGGAGGGGCTCTCTCTAACTCCCTTTAGGAGATTAATTTTAAAATTAGAAAGTCCTAATCTGATCTACTTCTATCCTATCCTATCTAGTAATCTCAATTTCTTAATTTTTTAGGATTACAATTTAAGTTTAAATCTGATAGGACTCTTCCTTCTTGAATTCGAGTCGGGCTTCTTTAATAACTTGGGCCGCTACAGGACTCTTCTGCGAGTTTGGGCTTCAGTTGTGGGCTGGGCTTTACTACGAAACTATTCCGAATTCTAGATCGATTTTGACCTCAATTCAGACTGAATCTATCAAAGCCCGAAACATGAGGGTTGTGGGCCTTTCCCTTATCCTTCCAGTGCATCTTGAATCATCCATATCAGAGTCTGGGATCAAGAGTTATGCCCAGATTACTAAATGGTGCCGAAACTCTGCAAATTCATCCAATTAGCCTTGTTTTTTTCCAATCGCCTTCTTGCTTGCCCTGAATCAGAATACAAGACTAATGAGTCCAATTGAGTGCTAAATTTATGTAAAAGAATGAATATTTGGGGATAAAATTAGGGTACGTTTTATTCTCATCACCCATCACATGGACTCTATGGGCCCAACACTTACACTAAGTGGTCCCTGTGCCATGCCATCTTATAAAAACCCAAGGACTGTGGGCAGATGCAAGATTAGCCCATCAGGTATAACCCTAAATGGCCTTACACTCAACCTCTCAGCCCATAATTATCAAAGACTGCCCGACAAGAGAAGGCCTCTCCCTCGGCTGCAAGGAACAGTGTTGCACTCTCCGCTCACATGGATCCCGGGAATTAAAACCATTTGCAAACATTTTGAAACCGTACATATCTATATATCTTATATATAAATTTTGCAAAACAAAATTCCAACGATTGAAATCAACTGCCGGCAGTGTTAGACAGTTTTGTATGCCCTTTAGCTTCAATCAGAATGATGCACTTTATGAGTTTATTGTAAATGAATAAAGATACATATTTGATTCCTGTTCCCTTGGTATGTTTTTGTGTAATACCCTTAAACTGGACACTTAATGAGACTCGTGTTAGTTTAGAATGTCCACAGCCAGTGAGTCGGTCTGGGGAGACCTATCTTGACAAGGCTGACACTGTGGTGCCACCAAGTCGGTTGGGGTGGCCTGTCTCAGCTGCCAGGGTGAGACCCTAGGTACATACAGTGTAGGATTAATTGAATCTTTGAACTGGGCCAGATTTCCAGTATTGCCCTGGACCTTGGAGATTGATGGGCAAAACTGGAAAGTTACACCCGACCCCTAGACTCGATTATGATACTGCACTAGGTGTCGGATTGGGCTATCTTTGATGTACCAATCAGTGAGATCCTTAGCGGGGGTCAAAACCTGGGTATGTTGGGACAGTCCGAGAATTCATCTGAGTGGGTGATCATAGTGACAGGATCAGCCCCTTTGTCGGACAAAGGTAATGATCAGGGATGCACTCTCACTGATGGAAACCAAGACTGCTGGCAGCCGATTTCAATCGTTGAGATTTGCTTTTTGCAAAGTATATTTTATATGAGATATAAAAGTATATATATTATGGTTTCTAAAAGGTTTGCAAAAGGTTTTAATTCCCGGGATCCATATAAGTGGAGAGTGCAACACTATTCCTTGTAGCCGAGGGAGAGGTCCTCTCTTGTCGGGCAGTGTATGATCATTATGGGCTGAGAGGTTAAGTGTAAGACCATTGAGGATAACACCTGATGGGCTAATCTTGCATCTGCCCACAGTCCCTGAGTGTTACAAGGTGGCTTGGCCCAGGGACCACTTAGTGTAAGTGTAGGGCCCATAGAGCCCATTTGATGGGTTTTAGGGGGTACACTGTCTTCAGCAGTGCATTCGGCCAGGCCTTGTAACAAAGGCTGGGCTGAACCCATGTGGCTGATGTGTAGATCAATGCTTGGGTCCCACGCCATACAAGGAAGCCTAACCGGGCAGCAGTTTGGAAGGCTTTTTGAGTACATAACCTTAAATGGGCCTTAAGCCCATTTCGAACTGGGCTGATTTGATCGGTCATTTAAAGGGGGCGAATTCTGAAGTGGGTCAGCTAAAAGGATTGAGCTTAGACCCTATCCACTCAGAGAGTCCAAGATCTAAATGAGATTTAGATCTGGAAACCTCCTAATTATATTAGGAGATAGCTGATTTGATCTGCCGATAAGATAAGGATTATCCCTTATCACTGAGGGACTTCTAACCCAAATATGATTTGGATTAGCAACTCCTAATCTGATTAGGAGCTGATCCCTTTGAGATTATAAAAGGGGAAGGGGGCGGCAGTCTTTTACATGATCAACAACATTCTTCTCTTTGAAGAAAGAGAGATTGAGAGATTTCCTGCATACTGCGAATTCTCTCCTGCCACCACCTTCCTGCCATTGCCATTCCTTCAGTTCGATCTCCAGTTCTTGGGAGCAATCAAGATTTGATCTTGATCTTAATCTTTTGGGAAAAGATTGGTTGGAGCTGTACTCACAAGCCATCCAGTTGATTCTTGCGAAGGGTCAAGTTCTTTTGAAGAACATTGTTGATTCTGCTCCATCCTTCTCTGCGCTATCTTCAGTGGGAGCAGATTTTGGATCCTTCCTTGGGCGTGAACACCTCCATTGGGAGATAGTATTTCTCCGTATCAGGTATAATCCTCTCCCACTCCTTTTGGTTCAGATCTGGTTCAGTTTATGGTTCAAGATTGATCATTGAAAATATGATTTTCTAAATAGGGAATGCGATTCCCAGTTGAAGGGAGAGATAAATTTTTTGAAATTCGCCCCTTATTCTGCAATTTTTGGTTTATAGTTCAAGATTGATCCTTGAAAATGCAGATTTTCTAAAACAGGGAATGTGTTTCCCAGATGAGGGGAGAGGAAATTTTTTGAAATTTTGCCCAACCTACCTGTAGGGTTTGGCCATCCATATGATGGATCTCTAATCCCTTCAGTGGTATCAGAGCCATGGTTCAAGTCTTGAACTGAATTAATGCAGATCTGAACCTACGCAAATGGGCAGAAGGCATTCTACCCTGTTTGCGTAGATTAGGGTTTTATTTGGAAAATTGTTTCCCAGATAGAGGGCGATTGATCTGAAATTAAATTTTATAAATCTGAATTTTATTTACATTTGGTCTTTAAAATTACATTTGGCGCAAAAAACTACGATTTGCAGTTTCTTGATTTATTACATTTGGTCTTTAAAATAATTTTTTTTTTTAATTTTTAGACTGAATGTATAGCATTCGATCTGATGTAATATTAGTAGAAATTTAAGGGTTTCTGTTTTTATTATTTTTGGATTGAAGAAGGCGGCGTAGGAAGGAGATTTCGTAGATGGGGATATCACAATCTGCGATTTGCAGTTTATGAAATTGCATTCGGTGATCTAACCTCTGTTTTGCAGAATGTGATGTGCGAACAACCCTCTTTGATTGATTCTTGCTTTTGTTTGATCTGTATTTAATTTCAGATCATTTTCTTGAATTAAATCCTTAATTAAAGATTAAACCCTAGACCCATTCGAACCAGATTGGTCCAAACTAGTTGGACCGAATCTAGGGTTCGATGGAGGCTGATTGTCAGTTCTAATTTCCCACTGATGGGCCTAAGGATTGATAATTAATTAATAGTTTAGTTCGGCCCAACCTGTAAAGCCCAATTTTAAATTGTTAAAATTGCTAAAAGCCCACTTTTGCAGGAAAGCTATATGGGCCGAACTGCTAAACCCTAATTTGGACCATATACCTATATAATGTTAATTGTTAATGTTATGGATTAAAATGGGCTTTAGTTATGGGCTTTACAAATATTTAATTGATTGAATCAAATTTTCCCTGCATGTGATGTATGAATGTGTGATGTGCAACGTTCATGGGCCATACGCACTTGGCCCATGCAGATTTGACAGTGGCTCTTGTGCACACCATGGCTGAATGCACATCATTGCGATGGTGTCCCTAAAGATCATTGGATGATCTCCCCCAATGGTGGGCCCCACACCTCCTGAAGAGGATACGTGCGGAACCCTAGCCGATTAGGGCACACTAAAATTTAGCTTTTTGAAAGTCAGTGGGAACCACTCTGGTTTGACCTAAATTAAGCTAGGGCGTAATTCTTGTTCCCTCCAACAATATGAGTGCATGTGATTGGGAGATTCATGTGATGAACTCTCTAAAGGCCTTCCATCATTAGCATGGAGATGGGTCCATTAGTAATGAGAAAATGCACCAGAAAGTGGGCTATCCATTTGCTGTTGGATTTGTCTGAGTGTTTCATAAGATGAGAGGGGTGTCATAGACCGATGTGGGAGGGGCTTCACCAAAAAATGGGAACTCTCTCACGGTACCTTGGCGTTCACGAATATGATGGGTGAGCACTCACTGGACAGAAAGGTTTAACCTAAAATGGCTATGAACCTTGTATGGCAGAGGCCAAAGGGAAAGCTCATATGATGAGTGGATATATGATCCTTCACAGAAAGGTGGTCGGGTTTTGTAGCTGAAACAGTTGGCTCCATGCACCCTATGTGGTTTCCCACATTTCTAGAGATAAGTTGCTGTCTCTGTCACTAAGATAGAAGGGAAATCTCAGAGATGAAGAAATGGAAATGGAACATAGATTAAAAGCCATATCTATGTATTGAACATGAATCAAATTAGGTTGTGGATTGATGTTTACTCTTTTATCAGAAAATGGCAAACGGACAATTTGCAAAGCTTCTTGACGACAACAAGCTTAAGGGCCCAAACTATGCCGACTGGTACCATAACCTTATGCTGGTCTTGACCTCTGAGAAACTGGATAAGGTGGCCAAGAATCCTGCCCCGGATCTGAAAGAATGGTAAGATCCATTATATGGACGCCAAAAAGGTTGCGGAATGGGTGGGCAAATTTCAAAAATTTCTTGCCATTCTTCCAACTGGGAATCATATTCCCTGAATTTAGAATACAGTATTCAAGGATCTAACTTGAACCAAAACCGAACCAGATCTGAACCACAAGAGAAGGGAAGGGATATACCTGATCCGGAGAAGCAGTATCTCCCAACGTTGGTGTTCATGCCCAAAGAAGATATCAAGAATTGCTCCCACTGAAGATGACATAGTGATGATGGAGCAGAACCAGCAGTGTTTGTCCCATGAACCTGGTTCTTCTAAGGAACTCGATGGAAGTAGAGGGCACCACACAAAATCAAGAACTTTTCTTGATCTTCCTTCACAAAGAACTCGAACTGCAGTAGATGGTGGCGACTACTGGAGGAGAAGGCTAGAGAAGAAAATGGCGAACTGCTTTTTCTTCTCTAGGGTTTCTGAGATCCTATCTCAAAGCTGTAGAGTGTTCTACGAAATACCTAGGGTTTGAATTCTTGTAATTCAAAAATTAGGGTTTCTCCTCTTTCCTTTGTGATTATGAAACCTCTTAATCTCATTAGGAGTTATCCTAATCCAAATCTGTATTTGGATAAGGAGTCTTCTTAATCCTATCTGCAGATTAGATCAGCCCACTCCTGATCTTATCAGAATATTACCAGATTCAAATCCTAATTTGAATTTGGTCTCCATGAGTGGATAGGGTTAAGACCAATCCTTTTGGCTTGACCTAATCTCAGATCCGCCTCTTTAAGTGACTGAACAAATCAGCCCAGTTCGAAATGGGCTTTAGGCCCAATATGTTTTAAGTGCTCAATAGGCTTCCAAACTGCTGCCTAGTTGGGCTTCGTTGTATGGTGTGGGACCCCTTGGGTTTGGCCTAGCCTCTGTTACAAGGCCTGGCCAAATTCACTAGAAAGCCTAGCGAGCCCCTTGAGCCCATCACATGGACTCTATGGGCCAAAAACTTACAGTAAGTGGTTCCTGGGCTAAGCCATCTTATAAAATCCCAGGGACTGTGGGCAGATGCAAGATTAGCCATCAGGTATAAACCTAAATGGCCTTACACTCAACCTCTCAGCCCATAATGGTCAATCACTACCCGACAAAAGAGGACCTCTCCCTCGGCTGCAAGGAATAGTGCTGCACTCTCTGTTCACATGGATCCCGGTAATTAAAACCATTTGCAAACATTTTTGAAACCGTACATATCTATATATCTTATATATAAATTTTGCAAAACAAAATTCAAACGATTGGAATCAACTGCCGGTAGTTTGGTTTCCATTAGAGAGAGTGCATCCCCGATCATTACCTTTGTCCGACAAAGGGGCTGATCCTGTCACTATGATCACTCACTCAGATGGGTTCATGAACCATCCCAACATACCTAGGTTTTGACCCCCTCTGAGGATCTCACTGATTGGCATATCAAAGACAACCCAATCCGCCACCTAGTCCAGTATCATAATCGAGTCTAGGGGTCAGGTGTAACTTTCCAGTTTTTTGCCCATCAATCTCTAAGGTCCAGGGCGATATAGGAAATCTGGTCCGGTTCAAAGATTCAAGTAATCCTACACTGCATGTGCCTTGGGTCTCACCCTGGTGGCTGAGATAGGCCACCCCAACACTTGGCAACACACCAGTGTCAGCCTTTGCAGGATAAATCTCCCTAGACTTATCCAACGGCTGTGAACATTTTAAACTAACACGAGTCTCATTAAGTGTCTAGTTTAAGGGTCTTATACAGAAACATACCACACAACATGAATCAAACATGCACTTTATTCATTTACACCAATTGTCAAAAGTACATGAAAACTGATTGGAGCTAAGGGCATACAAAACTGTCTAACAGGATCGTCCGAGAGATAGGGCTTCTGAGGCCCAGAGAAGAGAATACCAAGAATGGGAGGAAAAAAACTCCCTTTCCCGTTGCTATATCATTGCCTCGTTGGATAATCCAATACAGAGTCAGTTCGATTAGGTCGAACTAGCCAAGGACATATTGGACAGTCTCAAGACAATGTATGAAGAGCATAATCATTCTACTCGGCAGAAGGTCTTGAAGCAGTTCATGACCGCGCAGATGTCCAAGGGCCAACAAGTTCACAACCATTGTCTTTGGATGATGGGTTATATCAACAAACTGGAGGCTCTTGGATCCGGGCTGGATCTGGTAACCCAGATCGATGCTATTCTCAACTCTTTGCCTCCGTCCTTCAATCCATTCATCATGAAGTACAACATGAACAAGCTGAATGTCAGCTTGCAGGAACTCAATAATATGTTGCAGAGGGCGAAGAATTGATAAAGAAGGATGAGCCCATTGCCATGCTTGTTGAAGCAGGCAAATCGGGCAAGAAGAGGAGGGCAAAGAGAAAGCCCCAGAAGAAGGCCACCAAACCCAAGAAGCAGAGGAAAGACAAGGCATCAGATGCCTACCACTATTGCAAGCAGACCGACCACTGGAAGAGGAATTGTCCTCAATACCTAGAATCCATGACAGATAATTTCGAATCTTGTGTCATAGAAACCAATTTGTTGGTTGCTTCTACATCCTAGTGTATTGACTCTAGGGCTTCAACTCATGCGTGTAACTCATTGCAGGGGTTCAAGGTAAGTAGAAGGCTAAGTGAAGGAGAAGTAACACTTTACTTGGGGACTTCTGCAAGTGTTGCTGCTGCGGCCATTGGAACCGTAGAGTTAATTTTTAGAGAAGAAAGTATTGTACTTAATAAATTTCTTTATGTACAGAATTTAAGAAGAAATTTGATTTCTGTCTCAAAACTGTGTGCTGATGGTTGTTCTGTCTTCTTTAGTAATACGATTACTATTAAAAGAAACAACAGATTCATCGCATACGGGGAACTGGAGAATGGTCTCTATGTTCTACATCCTTCTCAAGAAACTAATATAGCCGAAACTACGTCGGCTAATATCCCCAAGAAAAGGATCCGTGATACATTTAATCCCACGTGCCTGTGGCATTACTGACTTGGCCATATCGGTGTTGACCGTATCATAAGGCTGGAAAAGGATGGTACTTTGGATTTTCTAACTGTAGAAGATCTTCCCACTTGTGAGCCTTGCCTTCAGGGTAAGATGACAAAGCAGACATTTAACGGTAAGCCTGAAAGATGTAAAGGCACGCTTGACCTTATACATAGTGATGTATGTGGTCCCCTGAGTGTTAGGACTCGTAACCTGCATGTGTATTTCATTACATTTACCGATGATTATTCTCAGTATGGTTATGTGTACCTAATGAGACATAAGTCCGAATCCTTTGAAAAGTTCGAAGAGTTTAGACAAGAGGTCGGGAAATAGTTAGGGAGAGAAATTAAGGCCCTTCGATCAGATCGAGGAGGCGAGTATCTCTCTGACGAATTCAGGGACTACTTGAAGGTCAACGGGATAGTATCATAGTTGGATCG
This sequence comes from Nelumbo nucifera, assembly GCF_055504915.1. Classification (NCBI taxonomy): domain Eukaryota; kingdom Viridiplantae; phylum Streptophyta; class Magnoliopsida; order Proteales; family Nelumbonaceae; genus Nelumbo; species Nelumbo nucifera. The sequence goes on from NC_142652.1 coordinate 65,256,608, forward strand.
TCCTGCTACACCACAACTTAACGGTGTTTCACAGAGGAGGAATAGGACTTTATTGAACATGGTCCGGTCACTTCTCGTACAATCAGAGTTACCCACATCCTTCTGGGGTTACGAATTAGAGACTGCGATATACGTGCGGAATCGGGTTTCAACCAATTTGGTTTCGAATACTCCATACGAACTTTGTACCGGAAAGAAACCAAGTGTTAGACACTTGAAGGTTCGGGGTTGTCCTGCGCACGTTAAAAGAATGTGTGCGGACAAGTTGGAATCCAAGACCAGCCGTTGCCTATTCCTAGGCTACTCAAAAGGCTCAGTGGGTTACCTATTCTATGACCCACCTGAGCAGAAGGTGTTCTGCGGCCAAAATGCACAGTTCTTGGAGACTGATTATATCCTGGACTCACACTGTTAGGAAATAGTTCTTGATGAGGAGAGCTCAGGGTCAGTGGGAGGTGTCCCACAGGTTCCAGGTTTTGACCAACCTAGAAGATCTACCCGGGTGTCCAGGCCACCAGTCCGTTTTGGCTATGACCAGGATAGTTACCTGGTGGAAGCCTTGACTAGTGAGGAGGATCCCGTGACTTATGTGGAAGCTATGTTGGTGATGAGACTGAAAAGAACCCTATTTTTGTCCCCTAATTTTCATCTTTTTACATTACTTTAGCACTTAAATGAACTCATTACTCTTGTATTTCGATTCAGGGCAATAAAGAAGGCAATTGGAAGAAAACAGGGCAAATCGGGTGATTATGCATAGTTTCGGCGACAGTCAGTAATCTGGGCCTAACTCTCAACTCCGAACTCCGAATTGGACAATTCAAGAATAATTAGAAAGGGGAAAGGAAGTTCCACAACTTTTATGTTTTGGGTTTTGACAGATTCGGCCCACATCGAGTATGAAAATGAGCCCGAAGTCGGAGTAAGTTCGCAGCCAGGCCCATTTCACAACTTAAGCCCAACTCGTAGAAGTACCTTGAAGCAGCCCAAGTTTTAAAGCAGCCCAACTCGAATTCATGAGTCAAGAGTCTAAATCTCGAATGTAATCTCCAAGGAAAGAGTCTTATCAGACTAAAGTCTTGAATGTAATCCTAGAGAGATAAGAAGATTGAGATTAGATCATTAGATAAGAGATACGATAGGATTAGTTCAAAGAAGATCAAGACTCCCTAAAGATAAGATGATCTCCTAGAAGGAGTTGGAAAGTAGTCATCTCCTTTGGCTATATAAGAGGGGGGCGAACCACCTCTAGCATCACTCACTCTCAGATCCAAGAGATCACAAAGCAACTCAAGAAACTCAAGAGAGCAGTTCGGCCATGGAGAAGCAGAGAATGGAGGTTTCGCAGATCATGAGCAGCTAAGCTTCTTTTTTTGGTTCAAGGGGGAGGTTCGATTGTGCCATTGTGAGGTTCTATAGTTTATTTATTTTCTTGCTTTTTAATTTAAGTATTCATTGGTTCTTGTGCACATTTTTATTGGATGTTAATGTTAATTAGTCTGACAAACTGAATTAATGTTGATTTTCCTACTGCTATCCATGATTTCGGTGATCCGTAATTGTCACGAATAGTGGTACAAGTAGCAATTAGGTTAATATCTTTTTGGGTCAATTGTTCATGACAGCCTTTGACCAATGTATTAACATGGTTTAACCTAAAAGGAATCGATGGAACAAGATTCAATAATTGCCGCTATCTCAATTATTGTTTTTTTGGTTTAACTATTTTCACAAATCTTAATGCTATCACCGGTTAATATGGAACGCTATCGTACCCAGTTGAGTGGTGATAAGTGTTGATCGAATGCTAGGTTTGGTCAACTGAATTAGGAAAACACAAGGTTTATTATGGCTATCATAATAAATCTAAGGTCAAATGCTTGAATTGCAAGAATGTTGAAATTTACCTAGGATCGATGGCCAATCGATTCAACCCGAACCCTTGAACCAGAATTCGGTAAGACTGATTTTCTCTTGTTCGTTTAGTTTGTTATTGCTTTCTTATTCTTTTAATTTTAGTTATTAAATTTTCCCACTTAATTACTTTATCCATTCGGCTAAGAGATTACTGATTTGCTCCCTGTGGGATTCGACCTAATACCACTTTTTACTACAATCATTTGATTGTGGGACTAGCACTAATTTTGAGGGCTTCGACAAACCCGTCAGTTGGACATAGATTTCCTGAAATGGGTAGATGCCATGAGAGTTGAGATGGACTCAATGGAGACCAATGGAGTTTGGACTCTAGTAGATCCGCCCCCTGGGGTAAAAGCAATTGGTTACAAATGGATCTATAAGAGGAAGAAGGGCCCTGATGATAAGGTTAAGACCTACAAAGCTCATCCAGTGACGAAAGGGTATACTCAGAAAGAGGGCATCGATTATGAGGAAGCCTTTTCTCTTGCGTCCATGCTTAAATCCATTCAGGTCCTGCTACTTGTAGCAGCATACCATGAGTATGAGATTTGGCAAATGGATGTTAAACTGCGTTCCTGAATGGAGATTTTACTAAAGATATCTACATGCAGCAACCGCAAGGTTTCGTAGCTGCAGGTCAGGAAAACATGGTATGTAAGTTAAATAGATCCATATATGGACTTAAGCAAGCTTCTAGGAGTTGGAACATCCGGTTTGACTCTACCGTCAAAAAGTTTGACTTTGAGCAGAATCCGGATGAGCCCTGTGTTTACAAGAAGTCTAGTGGGGATAAGGTTAGGTTTCTGGTTCTGTATGTAGACGACATTCTACTCATTGAGAATGATGTAGGAATGTTGACTATGGTGAAAGTATGGCTTTCACAGCAATTCTCCATGAAAGATCCTGGAGAAGCCTCCTATATACTGGGTCTTCGACTCTATAGAGATAAATCAAAGCGGATAATAGGATTATCCCAATCTGCTTACATTGACAAAATTGTCAAGAGATACAATATGGAGAACTCCAAGAAGGGAAATGTTCCTTTCAGGCATGGAGTCACTCTCTGAAGGCATGAAAGATCCATCGTATAGACACCCAAATCTTGCGGAATAAGGTGGGCGAATTTCAAAAAAATTTCTCTACCTTCAACTAGGAATCGCATTCCCTATTTTAAAAAATCATATTTTTCAAGGATTAATCTTGAACCATGAATCAAACCAGATCTGAACAAAGGCAGTAGGAGAGGATTATACCTGATACGGAGAAATAATATCTCCCAACGAAGGTGTTCACGCCCAAGGAAGGATCCAAAGACTGCTCCCACTGAAGATGGCACAGTGTAGGATGGAACAGAATCAGCAATGTTCTCTCTAAGAACCTAATCCTTCGCAAGAAGTAGCAGGATGGCACATGAGCATAGCTTTCCACCAATCCCTTCACAAGGAACTAATGTCAAGATCGAATCATGATTTCTCCCATTGAATTAGAGATCGAACTAGCAGGTGAGACGGCAACAGGAAGGAGGCGGCAAGAAAGAATTTGGCAGGGTTTCTTAATTCTTCCTTCTGTGATTTCAGCTCTGAAGAGGATGTGAATATGTGTCTTCTAAAGGCTGTCGCCCCCTCCTTTTGTAACCTTAAAGGGATCAGCTCCTAATCCCATTAGGAGTTGCGGATCCAAATCATATTTGGATCAGACATCCCTTTAAGTGATAAGTGTAAACCCTATCTTATCTGCATATTGGATCAGCCTTCTCCTAATCTCATTAGGAGGTTTCCAAATCTGAATCACATTCAGATTTGGACTCTCTGAGTGGATAGTGTTAAGACCCTATCCTATCTGCCTATCCAATCCCAGAATTCGCCCCTTATTTAACTGATCAAATCAGCCCAGTTCGAAATGGGCTTTAGGCTCATTAAGGTTATGTGCTTACTTTGCCTTCCAAACTGCTGCACAGTTGGGCTTCCTTGTATGGCATGGGATCCAAACATTGATCTACACATCAACCACATGGGTTCAGCCCAACCTTTGTTACAAGGCCTGGCCGAATACACTATTATGGATAGTGCACCCCTTGAAACCCATCACATGGGCTCTATGGGCCCAACACTTACCCTAAGTGGTCCCTGGGCCAAGCCACTTTGTAACACCCAGGGACTGTGGGTAGATGCAAGATTAGCCCATCAGGTATTACCCTCAATGGTCTTACACTTAAACTCTCAGCCCATAATGATCAAACACTGCCCGACAAGAGAGGACCTCTCCCTCGGCTGCAAGGAACAGTGTTGCACTCTCTTCTTATATGGATCCCGGGAATTAAAACCTTTTGCAAACATTTTGGAAACCATAATACATATATACTTTTATATCTCATATAAAATATATTTTGCAAAATAAATCTCAACGATTGAAATCGGCTGCCGACAGTCTTGGTTTCCATCAGAGAGTGTGCATTCCCGATCATTACCTTTGTCTGACAAAGGGGCTGATCCTGTCGCTATGATCACCCACTGAGATGAATTCTCAGACTGTCCCAACATACTCAGGTTTTGACCCCCGCTAAGGATCTCATTGATTGGTACATCAAAGACAGTCCAATCCGACACCTAGTGCAGTATCATAATCGAGTCTAGGGGTCAGGTGTAACTTTCCAGTTTTGCCCATTAATCTCCAAGGTCCAGGTGAAGGGATGAGAGATCCATCCTATGGATGCCCAAAAATTGCGGAATAAGGGGCGAATTTCAAAAATTTATCTCTCCCTTCAATTGGGAATCGTATTCCCTATTTAGAAAATCATATTTTCAAGGATCAATCTTGAACCATAAACTGAACCAGATCTGAACCAAAAGGAGTGGAAGAGGATTATACCTAATACGGAGAAGTACTATCTCCCAATGGAGGTGTTCACGCCCAAGGAAGGATCCAAAGACTGCTCCTACTGAAGATGGCGCAGTGCAGGATGGAGCAGAATCAGCAATGTTCTTCAAAAGAACTTGACCCTTCGCAAGAATCAACTGGACGGCTTGTGAGTACAGCTTCAATCAATCTTTTCCCAAAAGATTGAAATCAAGATCCAATCTTGATTGCTCAAAAGAACTGGAGATCGAATTGAAGGAATGGCAATGGCAGGAAGGTGGCGGCAGAAGAGAATTCGCAGTATGTAGGAAATCTCTCAATCTCTATTTCTTTTAAAGAGAAGAATGCTATTGATGTTGTTGTGTGTATATATCAAGGCTGCCGCCCCCTTCCCCTTTTATAATCTTAAAGGGATCAGCTCCTAATCAGATTAGGAGTTGCTAATCCAAATCATATTTGGGTTAGAAGTCCCTTAGTGATAAGGGATAATCCTTATCTTATCTGCAGATCAGATCAGCTGTCTCCTAATCTAATTAGGAGGTTTCCAGATCTAAATCTTATTTAAATCTTGGACTCTCTGAGTGGATAGGGTCTAAGCCCAATCCTTTTAGCTGACCCACTTCAGAATTCGCCCCCTTTAAATGACTGATCAAATCAGCCCAGTTTGAAATGGGCTTAAGGCCCATTTAAGGTTATGTACTCAAAAAGCCTTCCAAACTGCTGCCCAGTTGGGCTTCCTTGTATGGCGTGGGACCCAAGTATTGATCTACACATCAGCCACATGCGTTCAGCCCAGCCTTTGTTACAAGGCCTAGCCGAATGCACCGCTGAAGACCATACCCCCTGAAACCCATCAAATGGGCTCTATGGGCCCGACACTTACACTCAGTGGTCCCTGGGCCAAACCACCTTGTAACACCCAGGGACTTTGGGCAGATGCAAGATTAGCCCATCAGGTGTTATCCTCAATGGTCTTACACTTAACTTCTCAGCCCATAATGATCATACACTGCCTGACAAGAGAGGACCTCTCCCTCGGCTGCAAGGAACAGTGTTGCACTCTCCACTCATATGGCTCCCGGGAATTAAAACCTTTTGCAAACATTTTAGAAACCATATATATACTTTTATATCTTATATAAAATATATTTTGCAAAACAAATATCAACGGTTGAAATCGGCTGCCAGCAGTCTTGGTTTCCATTAGTGAGAGTGCATCCCCGATCATTACCTTTGTCCGACAAAGGGGCTGATCCTGTCACTATGATCACTCACTCAGATGAATTCTCGGACTGTCCCAACATACCCAGGTTTTGACCCCCGCTAAGGATCTCACTGATTGGTACATCAAAGATAGCCCAAACCGACACCTAGTGCAATATCATAATCGAGTCTAGGGGTCGGGTGTAACTTTCCAGTTTTGCCCATCAATCTCCAAGGTCCAGGGCAATTCTGGAAATCTGGTCTAGTTCAAAGATTCAAGTAATCCTACACTGTATGTGCCTTGGGTCTCACCCTGGCAGCTGAGACAGGCCACCCCAACCGACTTGGTGGCACCACAGTGTCAGCCTTGTCAGGATAGGTCTCCCCAGACCGACCCACTGCCTGTGAACATTCTAAACTAACACGAGTTTCATTAAGTGTCTAGTTTAAGGGTATTACACAAAAACATACCATGGGAACATGAATCAAATATGTATCTTTATTCATTTACAATAAACTCATAAAGTACATCATTCTGATTGAAGCTAAGGGCATACAAAACTGTCTAACAGCTCCCACTTGCACTTAGGTCCAATCAGGTACTAGCCGGAGTCCCATGCTTTACACGTGTTTCTCAAACACTTTCTGTGATAGTGGCTTTGTCAATGGGTCTGCTACATTTTCCGCTGACGCTACCTTCTGAATCAGGACGTCCCCTCTACCTACAATCTCCCACAGTACGTGGTACTTCCTCTCGATGTGCTTCGACTTCGAGTGGGCTCGTGGCTCCTTAGCCTGAGCAATGGCTCCATTGTTGTCACACAACAATGGGATGGGTGATGTGCTGGACGGAACAACTCCCAACTCGTGAACGAACTTCTTCATCCACACAGCTTCTTTGGCAGCCTCACTTGCGGCAATGTATTCGGCCTCGGTCGTGGAGTCTGCAGTGGACCCCTGTTTGCTGCTTTTCTGCTCGAAGTCAAACGATTTGACAGCAGAGTCAAAACGGATGTTCCAACTTCTAGAAGCTTGCTTAAGTCCATAAATGGATCTATTAAGTTTACATACCATGTTTTCCTGACCTGCAGCAATGAAGCCTTGCGGCTGCTGCATATAGATATCTTCAGTAAGATATCCATTCAGGAATGCAGTTTTGACATCCATCTGCCAAATCTCATAATCATGGTATGCTGCTACAGCTAGCAGGATCCTAATGGATTTAAGCATGGCCACAGGTGAAAAGGTTTCCTCATAATCGATGCCTTCTTTCTGAGTGTACCCCTTCGCCACTAGACAAGCCTTGAAGGTCTCAATCCTGCCATCGGGGCCCTTCTTCCTCTTGTAAATCCATTTGCAACCGATTGCTTTTACCCCGGAGGGTGGATCTACTAGAGTCCAGACTCCATTGGCCTCCATTGAGTCCATCTCTGCTCTCATGGCCTCCACCCACTTCTGGGAATCTATGTCCAACATAGCTTCCGCGTAAGTCACGGGATCCTCCTCACTAGTCAAAGTTTCCACTAGGTAACTATCCTGATCATAACCATAACGGACTGGTGGCCTGGATGCCCGAGTAAATCTTCTAAGTTGGTCACTGCTTGGAACTTGTGGGACATCTCCCACTGCTCCTGAGTTCTCCTCATCAAGAACAACTTCCTGACGATGGGTGTCCAGGATATAGTCGGTTTCCAAGAATTGCGCATTTCGACTGCAGAACACTTTTTGCTCACTTGGGTCATAGAAAAGGTAACCTACAGAGCCTTTTGGGTAGACTACAAATAGGCAACGACTGGTCTTAGATTCCAACTTGTCTGCACTCGTTCTTTTAACGTGTGCTGGACAACCCCAAATCTTCAAGTGTCTGACACTTGGTTTCTTTCCGGTCCAAAGTTCATATGGAGTATTCGGAACCGATTTGGTTGGAACCCGATTCAGCACGTAAATCGCAGTCTCTAATGCGTAACCCCAAAAGGATGTGGGTAACTCTGAGTGTATGAGAAGCGACCGGACCATATCTAATAAGGTCCTATTCCTCCTCTCTGAAACACCGTTAAGTTGTGGTGTAGCAGGGGGAGCTAATTGTGACACTATCCCATTGTCCTTTAAGTAGTCCCTGAATTCGTCAGAGAGATATTCGCCACCTCGATCTGATCAAAGGGCTTTAATTTCTCTCCCTAACTGTTTCTCGACCTCTTGTCTAAACTCTTTGAACTTTTCAAAGGATTCAGACTTGTGTCTCATTAGTTACACGTAGCCATATCGTGAAAAATCATCTGTGAAGGTGATGAAATACACGTGTTGATTTCGTGTCCTAACACTCAGGGGACCACTTACATCAGTATGTATTAGGTTAAGTGTGCCGATACATCTTTCAGGCTTACCGTTAAATGGACGTTTCGTCATCTTGCCTTGTAGGCAAGGCTCACAGGTGGGAAGATCTTCTACAGCTAGAAAATCTAAAGGACCATCCTTTACCAACCTTGTGATTCGGTCAACACCGATGTGGCCAAGTCGGTAATGCCACAGACACGTGGGATTAACTGTATCACGGGCTCTCTTCTTGGGGTTTTCAGCCGACGTAGTTTTGGTTATGTTGGTTTCTAGAGAAGGATGTAGAACATAGAGACCGTTCTCCAGTTCCCCGTATGCGATGAATCTGTTGTTTCTTTTAATAGTAATCGTATTACTAAAGAAGACAGAATAACCATCTGCACACAGTTTTGAGACAAAAATCAAATTTCTTCTTAAATTTTGTACATAAAGACAATCTTTCAGTACAATTATTCCTTCTCTAAAATATAATTCCACGGTTCCTATGGCCGCGGCTGCAACAGTTGCAGTATTCCCCAAGTAGAGTGTTACTTCTCCTTCACTCAGCCTTCTGCTTACCTTGAACCCCTGCAGTGAGTTACACGCATGAGTTGAAGCCCCAGAGTCAATACACCAGGACGCAGAAGCTACCAACAAATTGGTTTCTATAACATAAGTTTCGAAGTTACCTTTCTTGGATTCCAGGTGGGCAGGACAATTCCTTTTCCAGTGGCCGGTCTTCTTGCAAAAATGACAGGCATCTGATGCCTTGTCCTTCCTCTGTTTCTTGGGTTTGGCAGCATTTTTCTGGGGCTTTCTCTTCACCTTCCTTTTCTTGCCCGATTTGCCAGTTTCAACAAGCATGGCAATGGGCTCATCCTTTTTAATCAATTCTTCGGCCCTCTGCAACATATTGCTGAGTTCCTGCAAGCTGACGTTCAGCTTGTTCTTGTTGTAGTTCATGATGAATGGATTAAAGGATGGAGGCAGAGAGTTGAAAATAGCATCGATCTGAGTTACCAGATCCAGCCCAGATCCAAGAGCCTCTAGTTCGTTGATATAGCCCATCATCCGAAGACAATGGTTGTGAACTTGTTGGCCCTTGGACATCTGCGTGGTCATGAGCTGTTTCAAGACCTTCTGCCGAGTAGAACGATTCTGCTCTTCGTACATTGTCCTAAGACTGTCCAATACGTCTTTAGCAAGTTCGATCTGATCGAACTGCCTCTGAATTGGATTGTCCAAGGAGGCAATGATATAGCAGCGGGCAAGGGAGTTTTTCTCCTCCCATTCTTGGTATTCTCTTCTTCGGGCCTCAGAAGCCCTATCTCCCGGACGATCCGGGGCAGGATTCTTTGCTACCTTGTCCAATTTCTCAGAGGTTAAGACCAACATAAGGGTCCTATACCAGTCAGCATAGTTTGGGCCCTTCAACTTGTTGTCATCAAGTAGCTTTGCAAATGATCCGTTTGCCATTTTCTGATAAAAGAGCAAACATCCGTCCACGACCTAATTTGATTCATGTTCATTTCATAGATATGGATTTTAATCTATGATCCATTTCCATTTATTTGTCTCTGAGATTTCCCTCCTTTCTCAGTGACGGAGACTACGGGTTGTCTCTGGAAATGTGGAAAATCACATAGGGTGCATGAAGCCAACTGTTTCAGCTGCATAACCCCACCACCTTTCTGTGAAGGATCATATCCACTCATCATATGAGTTTTCCCTTTGGCCTCTGTCAGACAAGGTTCAGAGCCGTTTTCAGGTAAACCTTTCTGTCCAGTGAGTGCTTACCCATCATATTCGTGAATGCCAAGGTACCGTGAGAGAGTTCCCATTTTCTGGTGAAGCCCCTCCCACATCGGTCTATGACGCCCCTATCATCTTGTGAAACACTTAGACAAACCCAACAGCAAATGGATAGCCCATTTTCTGGTGCGTTTCCTCTTTACTGAAGGACCCATCCTTGTGCTAATGATGGAAGGCCTTTAGAGAGTTCATCATATGAATCTCCCTATCATATGCACTCATATTGTCTGGAGGGAACAGATAATTACGCCCTACTTCTAACTTTAGGTCAAACCAAGGTGGCTCCCACTGACTTTCATAAAGCCAGATTTTGGTGGGCCTAAATCGGCTAGGGTTCCGCATGAGACCTCATGATGAGGTGTGGGGCCCACCACTGAGGGAGGTCATCCAATGACCAAAAGGGACACCATGGCAATGATGTGCATTCAGCCATGGTGTGCGAAAGAGCCACTGTCGATTGAGCATGGGCCAAGTACTTATGGTCCTTGTACGAAGCACATCACACATCCATACATCACATGTAGGGATAAATTGATCCAATCAATTAATTATCTGTAAAGCCCATTTGAAGCCCATTTTAAATCCATAATATTAACCATTAACATTATCTAGGTATATGGGCCGAAAGGTTCAACCCATATAGCTTTTAAGGGTTAGGTGGGCTTTTAGCAGTTTTAACTGTTTAAAACTGGGGCTTTATAGGTTGGGCCGAATTAACCATTTAATTAAATATCAATCCTTAGGCCCATTAGTGGGAAAATTAGGGCTGACTTTCAGCCTTGATTAAACTCTAGATTCGGTCCAAACAGTTTGAACCAATCTTGGTTCGAATGGGTCTAGGGTTTGATGTTTAATTAAATCTTTAATTCAAGAAAATAATCTGAAATTAATTACTGATAAAAGAAAAACAACAATTAGTAAATCAGGGCTGTTCCCACATTCCATCCTGCAAAACAGAGGTTAGATCACAGAATGCAGTTTCACAAACTGCAAATCGCAGATGGCGATTCTCCCATCTGTGAAATCTTCTTCTCTGCGAAATCTCCCTTTCTGCGCCGCCAACTTCGATCCATAATTAAAATAAATAGAAATCCTATTTCTATTAATAATTACAACAGATCGAATACCTATACATTGAGTCTAGAAAAAAAAATTATTTACAAACCAAATGTAATAAATAAATCAAGAAACTGCAAATCTTGTAGGTTCCCTGCGCAAACCAAGATTTCGATCTCCTCTTGTACGAACAGCCCATAAATCAAGAAAATCATAAAGAACAATTCTTAATAATAATCAGATTTATATAAAATTAATTTCAGATTATTCGCCCATTAATTTTGGGAACAAATTTCCCAAAACCCATATCTGCGCAAATTGGGTAGAACACCTTCTGCCCAATTGCGCAGGTTCAGATCTGAAACAAACTGGTTCAAGATTTGAACCTGGCTCTGATACCACTGAAGGGATGAGAGATCCATCCTATGGACGCCCAAAGATTGCGGAATAAGGGGCGAATTTCAAAAATTTATCTCTCCCTTCAACTGGGAATCGTATTCCCTATTTAGAAAATCATATTTTCAAGGATCAATCTTGAACCATAAACTGAACCAGATCTGAAACAAAAGGAGTGGGAGAGGATTATACCTAATACGGAGAAGTACTATCTCCCAATGGAGGTGTTCACGCCCAAGGAAGGATCCAAAGACTGCTCCCACTGAAGATGGCGCAGTGCAGGATGGAGCAGAATCAGCAATGTTCTTCACAAGAACTTGACCCTTCGCAAGAATCAACTGGATGGCTTGTGAGTACAGCTCCAATCAATCTTTTCCCAAAAGATTGAAATCAAGATCCAATCTTGATTGCTCCCAAGTACTGGAGATTGAACTGAAGGAATGGCAATGGCAAGAAGGTGGCGGCAGAAGAGAATTCGTAGTATGCAGGAAATCTCTCAATCTCTCTTTCTTTAAAAGAGAAGAATGCTATTGATGTTGTTGTGTGTATATATCAAGGCTGCCGCCCCCTTCCCCTTTTATAATCTTAAAGGGATCAGCTCCTAATCAGATTAGGAGTTGCTAATCCAAATCATATTTGGGTTAGAAGTCCCTTAGTGATAAGGGATAATCCTTATCTTATCTGCAGATCAGATCAGCTGTCTCCTAATCTAATTAGGAGTTTCCAGATCTAAATCTTATTTAAATCTTGGACTCTCTGAGTGGATAGGGTCTAAGCCCAATCCTTTTAGCTGACCCACTTCAGAATTCGCCCTTTTTAAATGACTGATCAAATCAGCCCAGTTCGAAATGGGCTTAAGGCCTATTTAAGGTTATGTACTCGAAAACCCTTCCAAATTGCTGCCCAGTTGGGCTTCCTTGTATGGCGTGGGACCCAAGCATTGATCTACACATCAGCCACATGGGTTTAGCCCAGCCTTTGTTACAAGGCCTGGCCGAATGCACTGCTGAAGATAGTGTACCCCCTGAAACCCATCAAATGGGCTCTATGGGCCCAACACTTACACTAAGTGGTCCCTGGGCCAAACCACCTTGTAACACCCAGGGACTGTGGGCAGATGCAAGATTAGCCCTTCAAGTGTTATCCTCAATGGTTTTACACTTAACCTCTCAGCCCATAATGATCATACACTGCCCGACAAGAGAGGACCTCTCCCTTGGCTGCAAGGAACAGTGTTGCACTCTCCACTCATATGGATCCCGGGAATTAAAACCTTTTGCAAACATTTTAGAAACCATATATATACTTTTATATCTTATATAAAATATATTTTGCAAAACAAATCTCAACGGTTGAAATCGGCTGCCAGCAGTCTTGGTTTCCATCAGTGAGAGTGCATCCTCGATCATTACCTTTGTCCGACAAAGGGGCTGATCCTGTCACTATGATCACCCACTCAGATGAATTCTCGGACTGTCCCAACATACCCGGGTTTTGACCCCCGCTAAGGATCTCACTGATTGGTACATCAAAGATAGCCCAATCCGACACCTAGTGCAGTATCATAATCGAGTCTAGGGGTCGGGTGTAACTTTCCAGTTTTGCCCATCAATCTCCAAGGTCTAGGGCAATACTGGAAATCTGGTCCAGTTCAAAGATTCAATTAATCCTACACTGTATGTGCCTAGGGTCTCACCCTGGCAGCTGAGACAGGCCACCCCAACCGACTTGGTGGCACCACAGTGTCAGCATTGTCAGGATAGGTCTCCCCAGACCGACCCACTGGCTGTGAACATTCTAAACTAACGAGTCTCATTAAGTGTCCAGTTTAAGGGTATTACACTGAAACATATGAAGGGAACATGAATCAAATATGTATCTTTATTCATTTACAATAAACTCATAAAGTACATCATTCTGATTGAAGCTAAGGGCATACAAAACTGTCTAACACCAGGGCAATACTGAAAATCTAGTCTGGTTCAAAGATTCAATTAATTCTACACTGCATGTGCCTTGGGTCTCACCCTGGCGGCTGAGACAGGCCACCCCAACCGACTTGGTGGCACATCAGTGTTAGCCTTATCAGGATAGGTCTTCCCAGACTGACCCACTGGCTGTGAACATTCTAAACTAACACGAGTCTCATTATGTGTCCAGTTTAAGTGTATTATACAGAAAACACCAAAGGAACATGAATCAAATATGTACTTTATTCATTTATAATAAACTCATAATGTGCATCATTCTGATTGAAGCTAAGGGCATACAAAAACTGTCTAACACTCTCTCCAAGAAGATGTCTCCCAAGATTTCTGAGGAGATTGAGGGCATGAAGGACGTTCCCTATGCCTCAGCCGTAGGGAGCATCATGTATGCCATGTTGTGCACTCGTCCTAACATTGCTCAGGCAGTGAATGTGGTAAGTAGATTCCAGGCCAACCCAAGGTAGGAGCGCTGGACCGTTGTGAAAAATATACTTAAGTACCTTCGAAGGACAAAAGAGTTTTGTTTGGTATTTGATGGTAGCTCTCTACAGATCCAGGGGTATACTGATGCCAATTTCTAGTCAGATCCAGATGATAGAAAGTCTACATCTGGGTATGTTTTCACGATAGAATCGTGTGTTGTTTGCTAGAAAAGCAGCAAACAGGGGTCCACGGCAAACTCCACAACCGAAGCTGAATACATTGTCATAAGTGAATCTGCCATGGAAACCGTGTGGATGAAAAAGTTCATTCACGAATTGGGAGTAGTTCAGTCCAGCACATCACCCATCCCGTTGTTGTGTGACAACAATGGAGCTATCGCTCAACCTAAGGAGCCTCGAGCCCACTCGAAGTCCAAGCACATCGAGAGGAAGTACCACGTACTGCGGGAGATTGTTGGTAGAGGGGACGTCCTAATTCAGAGGGTAGCATCAACAGAGAATGTAGCAGACCCATTGTCTAAGCCACTAACACAGAAAGTGTTTGAGAAACATGTAGAAAGTATGGGACTCTGGCTAAAACCAGATTGGACCCAAGTGCAAGTGGGAGCTGTTAGATAGTTGTATGCCCTTAGCTCCAATCAGATTGATGTACTTATGACATTTATTGTAAATGAATAAAGTACATATTTTATTCATGTTCTTGTGGTGTGTTTTTGCGTAATACCCTTAATTAGGAAAGTCCTAATTAGATCTAATCCTATCCTATCCTATCTAGTAATCTCAATCTTTTATGTTTCTAGAATTACAATTGAAATTTAAATCTGATAGGACTCTTTATTCTCGAATTCGAGTTGGGATTCTTTAATAAATTGGGCTGCTACAAGGTTTTTATGCGAATTGGGCTTCAGTTGTGAACTGGGCTTTACTATGAATTTGCTTCAACTTCGAGCCCAATTTTGAACTCGATGCAGATAGAATATGTCAAAAGCCAAAACATGAAAGTTGTAGAGTTTTCCCTTATATTTCCAATGCATCTTGAATCTTATAAATCGGAGTCTGGATGGGAGAGTTATGCCCAAATCATCTCGCGATGCCGAAATTGGGTAAAATTACCCGATTAGCCTTATTTTTCTCCTGACGCTTTCTTTCATTCCCTGAATCGAAATACAAGAGTAATGAGTCCTATTAAGTGTTAATTAAGTGTAAAAGAATGAATATTTAGGGATAAAAATATGATAATTTTTATTCACATCAAATCCCCCCACACTTAAGTTTTGCCTGTCCTCGGGCAAGACAAAACTGAAGCAAAAACAAAATAACTTTCTACCGATTTTTAAACTCTCTCAACATGATGCTTGTCCTATAGCATACCTTGATCAGACTTAATAGTCTTTCCATTTTTCACTTCTTTCTCCTCTTTAACTTGTCAGAGAGTAATCTCAAATCACCCTTCCTCATGATCCCAAGTTAAATCATCAGTCAAGGAAAACAAGCATTCCACCGAATGAACATTTTTGGACTAAAATAAACACTCATTGTTTTAACAATCAAAATGCAGCAAGATTAAAATACCCTCTCTTTGTTTTTGCTCTATGCACTCAGTTTTTTGAGGTATCATTAGTCTCTTAGGTCAAAACAAGGAATGTTATTACCATAAGCTTGCTTATGTATCACATCTCCACCACTAAGCATGAGTTCAATGTATTAAAAATCAAAAGGTGAAATGGGGCTTGGGGTTCTAGGGGTGAGTGCATTTTATGCTCCATCTCACCCTTTTCTTTCGCTTCTAGTGTGAGTGCATTTTATGCTCCATCTCACACTAGTCACGATTTTTTTTTTTTGAAAATAACAATCTTGCACTATCCTTCAAATTTCATAGGAGCACCACCATTTTCATTCTAATCCATGAACTCATTAATGTGGTCTCAACATGTCTAACAAAGCAAGTTCTAGAATAATCAAACCGTGTTTGACAATCACTCAATCGAAAAGTAATTAGAGCAAGATGCTCATTGGCTCAAAAGCTCACATAAGGGTTAAATTTGTATTGAATCTTGCCTATTGATCATTCAAAATAATGAGGTACCTATCATAGCCAAAAAAAATTCAATTATTTATGCTTGCATTCTATCTTGTCTATTCAACCTAAGCACATAATTCATGATAGTTTGAAATCATTCAAAAATAAGTTTATAGGAAGCAAAAATTTCAAAAAGAAAGGTTAAAAAGTGATGATCGAAGCATGTTAGAGTTAACCCAAAAATTATCAAGTTCCCTCCCCCACACTTAAGGTATACATTGTCCCCAATGTAAGAAAAAGGTGGAAATAACGTAACTATAAATGCAAAAAACAAGAAGAAAAAAAAAGGAAACACAAACTTCCCTGTTTTTAATCATAAACCAGATCCTCCAGGTCTTGTAGTTGCAACTTCCGATGTTTTCCCCTCTCATCCATCATGGGTGGGTTTAAATCTGAAATAGGGGCCTGCACAATGGATGTGAGGAGTTTTGTGTGAGCTGAAGATGTTTCAATGGAAGGTTGCAATTGCTTGGTAGAGGTTGGTCCATCCAATGGTAAAAATTTTCCTTGTCTTGGCTTGAACTCTTCCTGACCGGCCTCCAAATACTTCAAAACCTCCTTAACTTCTTCATCCAAGACCTGCACATTTTTACAAGAATTAAGACTGCAATGTTCTAAAGGATCATCTGTATCGACTTCAGCTACCCAAACATCAATGCAATCAATTGCATATATTTCATGTTCAATTGTGTTGGGATACTTCATGGTTTTAAATACATTAAATACTACTTCTTCACCATTGATTCTAAGAGTAAGTAGACCTTTTTACACATCAATTAAAGCATTACCAGTAGCAAGAAAATGTCTTCCTAAAATCAAGGGCATTGTCCTATCTTCCTCCATATCCAACACAATGAATTCAGCAGGTATAATAAAATTGCCCATTTTGACTAAAACATCTTCTACTATTCCCCTAGAATATTTGATACTTCTATAAACTAATTGCAGAATAATAGTAGTAGGTGTTAGTTCATGCAATCTAAGTTTTTCAAAAATAGAATATGGCATTAGATTTATATTGGCACCTAAATCGCATAAAGCTTTCTTAAACTTAGTATCTCCTATGGTGCAAGGAATATAAAAACTTCCTGGATCCTTAAGCTTTTGGGGGAAATTTATTTTGGAGAATGGCTGAGCATTCTTTGTTTAATTTCACCATCTCACATTCTTCCCATTTCCTTTTATTTGACATCACCTCCTTCAAGAATTTGGCATATTTTGGCATCTGTGACAATACATCAAGAAGAGGGATGTGAATATGTATCTTTTTAAACACTTCTAAAAATTTTTCAAATTGTTTATCCAAATTAGCTTTCAAAACTCTTCTGGGGTAGGGGAGAGGGAGTTTAATAGCATCTAGATTCAGTTTAGGTGTACTCCCTTCAGTCTCCTTTTGTGGATTGACCACTTCAGCTCTCTGACCATCATTCTGGGTCTTGCCAATCGTCTTTCCACTTCTTAAAGCAATGGCATTCACTTGCTCCCTTGGGTTCTTCTTTGTATTGCTAGGTAGTCGTCCCTCTCTTCTTTCTGACAATATATTCTCAATCTGCCCCACTTGGACTTCTAAGTTCTTAATTGATGCTTCTTGATTTAAGAATATCTTTTCATGTTCTTGGAATTTTGCTTCAACAACATTAATGAACTTAAAAATCATTTCTTCTAAATTACCCTTCTTTTCTTGTGGGGGCGGCTGTTGTTGAAATCCCATGGGTGCTTTTTGTTGGTTGTTGTTCCATGAAAAATTCGGATGACTCCTCCACCCTGGGTTGTATGTGTTCGAATAGGGGTTGAAATTCGGCCTACCACCATGAGAAATAAAGTTAGCACTTTCATGTGGAGCAAAAGGATTACCAACGGATAGTCGGAATTAATATGTCCTAATTGACCACAGAGATCACATGGATTGCTAGATGATGCATTTATTGCTACAACATTAAGATTATCTAATTTTTTATTCAGGCTAGCAAGTTGAGCAGATAAAGCTGCAAAATAATCGATATGGTGTACTCCCCTTCGATCAGTTCTATCATTATTCCATTGGTAGCTATTTGATACCATTTCTTCCACTAGATCATAAGCTTCCTCTGGCATTTTCCTCATGATAGTGTCTCCTGCAGATGCATGAATAATGGAATGAATAGAGGGGGTAATACCATTTTAAAAAGTTTGGATTTGACGCCAAATTGGTATCCCATGGTGAGGACACTTCCTAAGCATCTCTTTAAATCGTTCCCATGCCTCATACAAGGATTCCCTCTCTAATTAAGTAAAAGTAGTGATATCATTGATCAATTCTGCTATTTTAGAGGGTGGAAAATACTTAGCCAAAAATTTTTGGGTCAAGTCATTCCAAGTGGTGATGCTTCTTGTAGGGAGTGAGTTAAGCCAATCCTTAGCTCTATCACGTAATGAGAATGGAAAAAGTCTAAGCCTAATAGCATCATCGCTAACTCCATTATGTTTAAATGTATCACATATTTCTAGGAAATTAACAATATGTGCATTAGGATCATCACTTGGCAACCCACTAAATTGAATACTTGTTTGGATCATTTGGATAATCGTTGGCTTGATCTCGAAATTATTGGCCGGAATTGTTGGCTTGCAAATGCTAGAAGTAACCCCATCCATTGTTGGACAAACATAGTCCAAAAGAGTTCAATTTTCTTCTGCCATCTCTTCTTCAATTTCTTCTGCTGGTTCACCTTCTTCAACCTCCTCTCTTTCTTTACTTTTGTTGACTCTTTGCAGTATGCGAAGGGTTCTCTCTATCTCAGGATCGAATTCTGCTAGTTCTTCTCCTCTAGTGCATGTCATACACTAAGCAAGAATTCGAATAAATTAAATAAAGAGTAAAATCCAAATTAACCAAGGTTAACAAGTTCTAATATTATTTTAGGATTAAATCCCCGGCAACGGTGCCAAAAACTTGATAGCTATAATTATATAACCCTAGAAAGTGCACTAGTTATCAAGTAGTATAAAGATATCATTCCCGCGAGGATTTAACAAAATAAGTATTAGAACTATAGCTTTCCTCAATTATTTGGACAACCTAATTTCAGATCTAAGAATAAGAACTACTGAAAATTAAGAATAGAAGAAAAAGAAATAAAAATAAGGGCAATCAATGACAAAACTTGCTACGATCTAATTGAAAGCGCTAGGACTGTTGGTCCACCTAACCATTCCAATGGATATCAATTTATTAGATTAACCAAGATAATTTATTATTTTTATAAGCTGAAGTCTTTCATAATTTATCTGATATTCCCTCTTAGGATATATTAAACCTACTTCTATCAAGTAACCCTTCGATCTCTCGATTAGAGTTCTCGAGATAGAAAGTGCATTAAGTTCTATGAAAAACTTGTGTCATCAGGTGAATCATATATATATATATATATCTATATACCATTCAATTCACACTATGAATTATTCAGTTGATTATGTGAATTCCT
This sequence comes from Nelumbo nucifera, assembly GCF_055504915.1. Taxonomy (NCBI): domain Eukaryota; kingdom Viridiplantae; phylum Streptophyta; class Magnoliopsida; order Proteales; family Nelumbonaceae; genus Nelumbo; species Nelumbo nucifera. Next base: position 65,276,139 of record NC_142652.1, read on the forward strand.
CTCTCAATTCATTCACATAAACCAAATCAATTAAGAGGTGGCCAAGCTCTTAATCGCATTATGCATAATAACTCATAGACAATATGAAAATAACAGTCTTGGATAAATCAGATAAAAGTCAATTCATTGTCGTGGTTAGGCTTCCCACAGCCCTAGCTACAAATAAATTAATTCATGATAAAGGAAATAAAACAAACAAGGGGAAAGAAAGAACTCATGATGTCGCCCTTGAAGCTGAGATCTTGTCTTCTCCTTGCCACCACCTCCTTATTGAAGCCTTCTTGCCTTGCTGATCTCATTCTTAAAGCATTCTTGATTGTCTTCTTGATTGCTTCAGATAGAGAGCTTGAATGCTTGATGCCTAAAGCTAGTCCCCCCCCCCCCCCCCCTTTATATAGCTTTAGGAGGAGGGGCTGTGTCCAACTCCTCTTAGGAGTTCTTTCTTAAAAATAGAAAGTCCTAATTAGATCTAATCCTATCTTATCCTATCTAGTAATCTCAATCTTTTATCTTTCTAGAATTACAATTGGAATTTAAATCTGATAGGACTCTTTATTCTCGAATTCGAGTTGGGATTATTTAATAAATTGGGCTGCTACAAGGCTTTTATGCGAATTGGGCTTCAGCTGTGAACTGGGCCTTACTACGAATTTACTTTGACTTCGGGCCCAATTTTTAACTCGATGCAGACCGAATATATCAAAACCCAAAACATGAAAGTTGTGGAGTTCTCCCTTATCTTTCCAATTCATCTTGAATCTTCTTAATCGGAGTCCGGATGGGAGATTTATGCTCAAATCATCTCGCAGTGCCGAAACTGGGTAAAATTACCCGATTAGCCTTGTTTTTCTCCTGACGCCTTGTTTCATGCCCTGAATCGAAATACAAGAGTAATGATTCCAATTAAGGTTTTAATTCCCAGGATCCATGTGAGTAGAGAGTGCAACACTGTTCCTTGCAGCCGAGGGAGAGGTCCTCTCTTGTCGGGAAGTGTATAATCATTATGGGCTGAGAGGTTAAGTGAAAGACCATTAAGGGTAATACTTGATGGGCTTATCTTGCATCTGCCCACAGTCCCTGGGTGTTACAAGGTGGCTTGGCCCAGGGACCACTTAGTGTAAGTGTTGGGCCCATAGAGTCCATGGGATGGGCTCAGGTGGTTCACTGGGCTTTCTAGTGAATTCGGCTAGGCCTTTTAACAAAGGCTAGGCTGAACCCTTGTGGCTGATGTGTAGATCAATGCTTGGGTCCCACGCCATACAAGGAAGCCCAACTGGGCAGCAATTTGGAAGGCTAAGTGAGTACATACTATTAATGGGCCTAAAGCCCATTTCAAACTGGGCTGATTTGATCAGTTAAAGAAGGGGCGAATCTGAGATTGAATTAGCAGATAGGATAGGGTCTTACCCTATCCACTCAGAGAGTCCAAATTTGAATACAGATTCAGATCTGGAAACCTCCTAATTAGATTAGGAGAGGGCTGATCTAATCTATAGATAAGATAAGGATCTATCCTTATCTCTTAAAGGGAATTCAGATCCAAATATGATTTGGATCAACAAATCCTAATGGGATTAGGAGCTGATCTCTTTAAGGTTATAAAAGGAGAAGGGGGCGGCAGCTATAGATGACAATCACATTCGAAATTCAGAGAGAGAACACAACACCCAGTGAGACTGAGCTGCTTTCTCCTTGCCGCCTCCTTCTTGCTGCCGCCATTACTGCCAATTCGATTTCCTCTTTCTAGCAGGAGTGATCAAGATTGGATCTTGATATCAGTCTTTGGAGAAAGGCTGATCTGAAGGTGTGCTCACTGCCTCTAGCGAATTCTTGTAAAGGGTTCGGTTCTTTTAGAAGAACATTGTTGATTCTGCTCCTTCCTACACTGCGCCATCTTCAGTGGGAGCAGTCTTTGATTCCTACCTTGGGCGTGAACACCTGCATTGGGAGATACTGCTTCTCTGTATCAGGTATATCCCTCTCTTGCTTCTACTTTCAGATCTGGTTTGGTTTATAGTTCAAGATTGATCCTTGAAAATGCAGATTTTCTAAAACAGGAAATGTGATTCCTAGATGAGGGGAGATGAAATTTTTTGAAATTTCACCCAACCTACATGCAAGGTTCGGCCATCCATATGATGGATCTCTAATCCCTTCAGGTTGGGCAAAATTTCAAAAATTTCTCTCTCTCCCACGTGGGAATCACATTCACTATTTTAGGAAAACTGCATTTTCAAGGATGAAACTTGAATCTAAACCAGATCAGATCTGAAACCAAAAGGGAGTGGAGGGTTATACCTGATATGAAGTAACAATAACCTCCAATGAAGGGGTTCACGCCCAAGAAAAGATCCAAAGACTGCTTCCACCGAAGATGACATGGTACAGGATAAAGCAGAATCAGCAGGATGGCTCTTCAGCAAGAACCTGATTCTTCAGCAAGAATCTAAAGGAGGGTGAGTGAGCACGACTTCTGATTACCTTTTCTGCCAAAAGGTAATATCAAGAACACTTCTTTATCGCTCGCACAGGTGGAGATCGAACTGGTATGGCGGCAAGAGCAGGAAAGAGTAGAAGATAGGAGCAGTCGAACTATAGGTTCTTCTCTCTTTGTAATCTCTGAACTGAGAATTGTGTATTAGAGGTTCTCCTTGCTCCTCTATTTATAGCCTTTTAAGAGAGCATCTCTTAATCCCATTAGGAGTTTCCTAATCCAAATCTTTTATTTGGATTTGGATTCTCTTTAAGAGATAAGGATAATCCCTTATCTTATCTACAGATAAAGATCAACCTTCCTAATCAAATTAAGAGTTTCCTGATCCAAATCTTTATTTGGATCTGGACTCTTTGAGTGGATAGGGATAATCCCTTATCCTATTTGCTGATCTAAATCACAGAACTGCCCCCCTTTAATTAATCTCATTAAGCTAGTTCGAATTGGGCTTTAGTCCCATTAAGTCCATCTGCTCACTTACCCTCCAAACTGCTGCCCAGTTGGATATCCTTGTATGGCGTGGGACCCAAACATTGATCTACACATCAACCACATGGGTTCAGCCCAGCCTTTGTGACAAGGCCTGGCCAAATTCACTATAAGAGACAGTGAACCCCTGAGTCCATCACAATGGGCTCTTAATGGGCCCAACATTTACACTAAATGGTCCTTGGGTCAAGCCACCTTATAAAAACCCAAGAACTGTGGGCAGATGCAAGATTGGCCCATCTGGTATTTCCCTTAATGGTCATACACTTAACCTCTCAGCCCATAATGATCAAACACTGCCCGACTAGAGAGGACCTCTCCCTCGGCTGCAAGGTACAGTGCTGCACTCTCTACTCACATGGATCCCGGGAATTAAAACATTTTGCAAACATTTTGAAACCATAATATATATATATATATATATATATATATATATATATATATATATATAAATTGCAAAACAAATTTCAACGGTTGAAATCAACTGCTGGCAGTTTAGGTTTCCATCAAAGAGAGTGCATCCCTGATCATTCACTTTGTCCGACAAAGGGGTTGATCTTGTCACTATGATCACCCACTCAGATGAATTCTCGGACTGTCCCAACATACCCAGGTTTTGACCCCCTCTAAGGATCTCACTGATTGGTATATCAAAGACAGCCCAATCCAACACCTAGAGTAGTATCATAATCGAGTCTAGGGGTCAGGTGTAACATTCCAATTTTGCCCATCTATCTGCAAGGTCTAGGGCAGTACTGGAATTCTAGTCCAGTTTAGGGTTTCAAGAAAACCTACAGTGTGTGTACCTTAGGTCTCACCCTGGCAGCTGAGACAAGCCACCCCAACCAACTTGACGGCACATCAATGTCTACCTTGGCAGGATAAATCTCCCCAGATCTATCCAACGACTATGAAGATTCTAAACTAACACGAGTCTCATATCTATCTAGTTTGAGGGTATTATAGAGATACACACCATACTAACATGAATCAAATATGTTCTTTAATCATTTACATTAAATGTCATAATGTACATCATTTTGCTTTGGACTTAAGTATCACTGCCCGAAGAGGTGGCGGTCGTTGGAATGGGCTTTGAAGACGTGGTCTCCTCGGGCATGCGGGGTGGAGTGGCCTTGCCCAGGTCCTCCTCAACCATGTCAATTACGGGAGGCTGTTCGGCGATGGGTGGGTGTTCGGGCGACCTTAGTGATTTCGGTATGGAGGTGAGCCTTCTTGGAGGCCCTCTTTTCTTTTCTTCCCCTTTTTCATGCTCTCAAAGAGCTCATCGACTGGGATGTCATCCATGGAAACTGCGACAAGTGACGAACTAAGTCAGATACAACACTGAAGTAAAATAAACGGAAAAAGGTACAACAAGTAGGGACCTACCAGGATGGCTTAGACCGGCTTGCATGAGCTTCTCCTTGGTCACGAAGTTTTCAAACTTCAAGCTGAGCTTCGCCCAAGATCGGACCTCCTCCCTTGTCTTCGGGTCCAGTTTGACGTCGGGGTCCTGGATGGCTGCCCTCCAGTGAGTCAAGAAAGGCCACCCCTCGGTGTTACGGAGCATGAAGTAGCATCTCTTCTAACTGGGACCCTTTTAGGGAGCTCGTACAATAGCTTGTACCCGGGGCGAGGAGACATATAGTAACTTCGCCTGTTCTCAGGTAGAACGTAGGCCAAGTTCTTCTCGATGGAAATGATCGAAGAGAAGATGTCATGGCCTAGAGGATGGTTGTAATTGTGGAAAGGGGAAATGATACCTACAATGTTACGGATGGAGTTTGGGTGTAGTTGGTCTATGGTGATGTTAAAGAACTTAACGACTTCGACTATGAAAGGGTGGAGTGGAAGACACAAACCGACTATGAGCTGCTCCTCGAAGACAACGATCTCGTCGTGACCATGATCCCAAGGAAAGTTGCCTATGGGAATACTATATACAAAGTCATTGGGAAGTCTATACCGAGCTACTAAGGAGAGGATCCCATCCGTTATCATTGTAGACGAACTGAAGCTGTCTGGCAGGCGACCTCGGTGTGAGGTGGAGGCTGATTTGCCAGAAGCTTCTCATTCTCGCCGAGGTGAGCCCGCCTCAGACGGATTGAAGTCCACATCCTATGCTGAAGTGACTGGACATCCGAACTCTGAAAACTACTGACTAGGCTCCCCTTGATGAGTCGTCATTCTACAGGCAGATTGCATCCACGTGACCTTTGCTTACTAGGTCGTGCCAAATTACCCCTTATCAACAGTCATCGAGGGGAATAACCAACCTGCATTTAACCTAGAGATCCCCTCTGCTACCATCTGTCAGTTTACCATCCCCCTCACCATCCCAGGGGTATTGAGAGTTCAGAGCCAGACATTCATCACCCAGTCAGTCAGCGCACCCTTGCCTCATGTGAGTGCCGCTCTCCCAACCGCGGAGCCCTTTGTGATTTTTGCTGGGATAAAAGCTCGGTAGTTCCATGAGCTTGTGTAGAGTGTCCGACTCATGCAATTGTAGATGCAACAGGTATAACAGTTCCAACACTACCAGTACCAGTACCAACAATTCCAGTATCAATAGTAGTTCCCCCCTCTCTAACAGAACCAACAAAATGTGAACCTGCAGCATGGATGCCGATCACCTCCTTGGGGATTGGTGCCGTTACAGGTCCTAACTCATCCTTTGAACTAGACCCCATGTCGGGACCCTTCGATAGGTTGGCGTCCATCACCACCCTGGCAAGTAATGGACCAAAGAAACCAGTCGTGATGCAGCCGTCAAAGCGATCAACAACAATGATCGCGTAACGATTAACACCACCACCGCCATGATGGACAACCGATTAGCAACTAGCAACCTAGGGTAAGAGGCAAGGACCCAGCTCGGGACCCCTCTATTCTCCGTAATAGCCAGAACCCAGACCACCTTCATGAGAACACTAGCAACAGAGACCAACTCCCTTCTCGTGGTTGTGTCCGAGATCGGGAGAACACCAGGGTCAAGATACCAGCCAACACTGAGGTAAATCGAATCAACCAGGAAGCAGCGAATAAACAATAGCGTCGCTAAGCACGCCACACCTCGGGTAAGAACAACAGTAGAGAGAAGATGAGAAGAAGTGAGCTCAGTAGCTACACAGCTGGCTCCTATCTCACTAAGTCGGTCTTCCCCACTAGCTTCGGAGATCCTTTCTGCTCCAACGCCAAAAGATTTTAAGACAGCAAGCCTTGGAGACCTATAACGGGAAGATCGACCCCAACGACCACATTGACTACTTCCAGTCCCTGATGCTGCTCATAGGAGTTGAAGAAGCCAATTTGTGTATGGCCTTCTCAACAAATCTTAAGGAAGAAGCCAGGTTATGGTATTAACAAGGCTGGGAAGAGGAAGAGAGTAGAAGAGGAGAGTAGTAGCAACAAGCATCAACGACGAAAGAGCAAGTCGCCAAGGAAGAGTTGGTCACCACCTCGGGGTTCTAGGTCAAGTTGGCGATCTAGGACCCCTCCTATTTAGAGATCCAACTACACCGCCCTAAATGCCAAGAGGGGCAAAATTTTAATGTCTATCAAAGACACCGGCTATGTCAAGTGGCTGCCCAGGATGAGAGGAGACCGTGCCACAAGGAACCCGAACCAGTATTGCCACTTCAACAAGGACATCAGGCATGACACGGAGAGATGCTGCAACTTGAAGGATGAAATTGAAGAGCTGATCTACCAAGGATATCAAAAGAAATTCATTAAGTATGAAGATAGAGAAGCGGATGACCAACATGTTGACCAGCGGAGAGACGTGCCGGAATCAAGCAGGTGGAACAGCCCCAGAAAAAATGATGCTCTCGGCAAATGTTAGTGTAACTTTCATAAATCAACTCCCCTGGAACATGAAAGACCTTAGTGCTCCTCTCATAAGTTATGTCATTACTAGAATCACCTTTGATTGGGCACTAGTGGATCTTAGGGCCAGTATAAATCTGCTTCTATCCAATTATGATAGGTTCAGGATCGACGAGTTAAAATCAACCCCAATAATTCTACAACTCGCTAATTGGTCAGTCAACACTCCTCAAAGTAATGGTCAGGGTAGAGGGTTATCATTTCTCATTGGACTTTATTCTAGACATGACCCTAACTGAGGAACTGAACCACATCCTGCTAATCTTAAGATGTCTGTTTCTAGAAACGACTGATGCAAACACTAACTGTAAATCGGGAGAAATCGATATTTCATTTGGGGAGCAGGTCTAATTAAATGTTTTTAGTGCTTTCAAGTATCCAGACCTAGAGAGATGGATGCAAGGGGGATATAGTTGATGATCTTTTAGATGCCCTGTCTACCACGTGGTTAGCCCAATTTGAACCCTGTTTGTCGGAAGATGAAAATGAGTCGGGGAGTATAGATGGGAACAATGCATGAATGTGTCCGACTGAAGACGTTAAACTTAGCGCTGGTTGGGAGGCAACCCAACGTAGTTTTTAGTTGATTTTTGTCTGTAGTGTAAGAATTGTTGTTTCTTTTCTTGATTCAAGACCAGGAGGCAGACCTTGAACTAAAGGGATGAGAGATCCATCATATGGATGGCCGAACCTTGCAGGAAGGTTGGGTGAAATTTCAAAAATTTCTCTCTCTCCTACGTAGGAATCACATACCCTATTTTAGAAAACTGCATTTGCAAGGATCAATCTTGAACCTAAACCAGACCAGATCTGAAACCAAAAGGGAGTGGGGGGTTTATACCTGATACAAAGTAACAATAACCTCCAATGAAGGTGTTCACGCCCAAGGAAAGATCCAAAGACCACTTCTACCAAAGATGACACGGTACAGGAAGAAGCAGGATCAGTAGGATGGCTCTTCAGCAAGAACCTGATTCTTCAGCAAGAATATGTTGGAGGGCTAGTGAGCACAAGTTCTGATTACCTTTTCTGCCAAAAGGTAATATCAAGAACACTTCTTGATCGCTTCTACAGGTGGAGATCGAACTAGTATGGTGGAAAGAGTAGGAAAGAGCAGAAGATAGGAGTAGTCGAACTACAGGTTCTTCTCTCTTTGTAATCTCTGAAATGAGAATTGTGTTTTTGGAGGTTCTTCCTGCTCCTCTCTTTCTAGCCTTTAAAGAAAGCATCTCCTAATCCCATTAGGAGTTTCCTAATCCAAAACTTGTATTTGGATCTGGACTCTCTTTAAGAGATAAGGATAATCCCTTATCTTATCTGCAGATAAAGATCAGCCCTCCTAATCTAATTAGGAGTTTCCTGATCAAAATCTTTATTTGGATCTGGACTGTCTGAGTGGACAGAGACAATCCCTTATCCCATCTGCTGATCTAAATCCTAGAACCACCCCTTTTTAATTAATCTCATTAAGCCAGTTCGAATTGGGCTTCAGGCCCATTAAGTCCATCTGCTCACTTACCCTCCAAACTGCTGCCTAGTTGGATATCCTTGTATAGCATGGGACCCAAACATTGATATACACATCAGCCACATGGGTTCAGCCCAACCTCTGTTACAAGGCCTGGCTGAATTCACTCTAGGAGACAGTGAACCCCTGAGTCCATCACAATGGGCTCTTAATGGGCCCAACAGTTACACTAAATGGTCCCTGGGTCAAGCCACCTTATAAAATCCCAAGGACTATGGGCAGATACAAAATTAGCCCATCAGGTATTACCCTCAATGGTCTTACACTTAACCTTTTAGCCCATAATGATCAAACACTGCCCAAGAAGAGAGGACCTCTCCCTCGGCTGCAAGGTACATCATTCTGGTTGGAGCTAAGGGAATACATTGTCTAACAGCTCCCACTTGCACTTAGGTCCAACTGGGTACAAGCCGGAGTCCCAGACTTTCCACGTGTTTCTCAAACACTTTCTGTGTCAGTGGCTTAGTCAATGGGTCTGCTACATTTTCCGCTGATGCTACCTTCTAAATTAGGACGTCCCCTCTTCCAACTGTCTTTTGCAGTACATGGTACTTCCTCTCAATGTGCTTCGACTTCGAGTGGGCTCATGGCTCCTTAGCCTGAGCAATGGCTCCAGTGTTGTCACACAACAATGGAATGGGTGATGTGCTAGATGGAACTACTCCCAATTCATGAATGAACTTCTTCATCCATACGACTTCTTTGGCAGCTTCAGTTGCGGCAATGTATTCGACTTCGGTTGTGGAATCCATCGTGGACCCCTGTTTACTGCTTTTCCAGCAAGCAACACAAGATCCTATCGTGAAAACATATCCAGATGTAGACTTTCTATCATCTGGATCTGACTGGAAGTCGGCATCAGTATACCCCTGGATCTGTAGTGAACTACCATCGAATACCAGACAAAACTATTTTGTCCTTCGAAGGTACTTTAGTATATTTTTCATAGCGGTCCAATGCTCCTACTCGGGGTTTGACTAGAACCTGCTTACCACACACATTGCCTGAGAGATGTCAGGACAAGTGCACAACATGACATACATGATGCTCCCTATGGCTAAGGCATAGGGAACATCCTTCATGCCTTCAATCTCTTCGGGAGTCTGGGGGACATACCCTTGGAGAGAGTGACTCCATGCCTAAAAGGAATATTTCCTTTCTTTGATTTCTCCATGCTGTATCTCTTGATTATCTTGTCAATGTAAGCAGGTTGGGATAATCCTATTATCCTCTTCGATCTATCTCTATAGAGCTGAAGACGCAGTATGTAGGAGGCTTTTCCAAGATTTTTCATGGAGAATTGCTGTAAAAGCCACACTTTCACCGCAGTCAACATTCCTACATCATTCCCAATGAGTAGAATGCCATCTACATACAGAACCAGGAATGTAACCTTATCCCCATTGGATTTTCTGTAAACACAGGGCTCATCCGGATTTTGTTCAAAGTCAAACTGTTTGACGTTAGAGTTAAACCGGATGTTCCAACTCCTAGAAGCTTGCTTAAGTCCATATATGGATCGGCTTAGTTTACATACCATGTGTTCCTGACCCGCAGCTATAAAACCTTGTGGTTGCTGCATATAGATATGTTAACTTAGATCTCCATTCAGGAATGCAATTTTGACATCCATTTGCCAAATCTCGTAATCATGGTACGCTACTACAGCTAGTAGGATCCTAATGGATTTAAGCATGGCCACCGGCGAAAAGGTTTCCTCATAATCGATTCCTTATTTCTAAGTGCACCCTTTCGCCGCAAGATGAGCCTTGTAGATCTCAACCTTACCATCGGGGCCCTTCTTCCTCTTATAGATCCATTTGTAACCAATTACTTTTACCCCAGGGGGCGGATCTACTAGAGTCCAGACTCCATTGGTCTCCATTGAGTCCATCTAAGCTCTCATGGCATCTATCCACTTCAAGGAATCTATGTCCAACATAGCTTCTGTATAACTCACGGGATCCTCCTCACTAGTCGTGGCTTCCACCAAGTAGCTTTCTTGGTCATAGCCAAAACGATCTGGAGGCCAGGAAACCTGGGTAGATCTTCTAGGTTGGTCATTAATTTGAGCTTGTGGGACATCTCCCACTACCCCTGAGCTCTCCTCATCAAGAACAACTTCGTGACGATGATTGATCAGGATGTAATCATCTTCCAAGAAATGGGCATTTCGGCTATAGAACACCTTCTGTTCTCCTGGGTCATAGAATAAGTAACCCATAGAGCCTTTGGGGTAGCTTATGAATAGGCAACAGCTGGTCATGGATTCCAATTTGTCCGCACTCGTTCTTTTAACTGCTTCTCGACCTCTTGTTTGAACTCTCTGAAATTTTCAAATGATTCAGACTTGTGTCTCATTAGGTACACGTAGCCATACTATGAGTAATTATCGGTAAATGTTATGAAATAAACGTGCTGGTTACGTGTCATAACACTCATGGGACCACATACATCAGTATGTATAAGGTCGAGCGTGTCTGTATATCTTTCAGGCTTACCGTTAAATGGTCGTTTCATCAACGTACCATGAAGGCAAGGTTCATAGGTTGGAAGATCTTCTACAGTTAGAAAATCCAAAGGACCATCCTTTATCAACCTTGTGATATGATCTATGTTAATATGGCCAAGTCGGTAATGCCACAGGCACATGGGATTAACTGTATCACGGGTTCTTTTCTTGGGGATATCATCCAATGTAGTTTCGACTATGTTAGTTTCCAGAGAAAGATGGAGAACATAGAGACCATTCTCAAGTTCTCCGTATGCGATGAATTTGTTATTTCTTTTAACAATAATCGTCTTACCAAAAAGAATAGAATATCCATCCGCAAACAATTTTGAAACAGAAATCAAATTTCTTCATGGGATTAGGAGCTCATTCCTTTAAGCTTATAAAAGGAGGAGGGGGCAGCAGCCTTTTAGAGATTCATATTCACATTCTCTTTAGAGCTGAAGTCACCGAAGAAAGAATTCAGCACCTCTGCGAAAATTCTTTCTTGCCGCCTCCTTCCTGCTGCCACCATATCTGCCAATTCGACTTCCTATTCTCAGTAGGAGTGGTCAAGATTGGATCTTGATATCAGTTCTTTGTGAAAGGACTGATTGGAAGTAGGGCTCACGTGTCGTCTGAAGGGATGAGATATATATCTTATGGACGCCTAAATCTTGTGGAATAGAATGGGCGAATTTCAAAAAATTTCTCTTCATCCTACTAGGAATCGTATTCCCTATTTTAGAAAAATCATATTTTTCAAGGATCAATCTCGAACCATAAACCGAACCAGCTCTGAACAAAAGCAGTAGAAGAGGGATATACATGATACAGAGAAATAATATCTCCCAACGAAGGTGTTCACGCCCAAGGAAGGATCCAAAGACTACTCCCACTGAAAATGGCGTAGTGCAGGATGGAGCAGAGTCAGCAGTGTTGATCCCAAGAACCTGATCTTTCGTAAGAATCAGCAGGATGGCACGTGAGCACAACTTCCTATCAGTCCATTCACAAGAAACTGATATCGAGATCCAATCTTGATTTCTCCCACCTAATTGGAGATCGAACTGGTAGGTGAGGCGGCGGTAGGAAGGAGGCGACAAGAAAGAATTTCGCAGGGTTGCTGAATTCTTCCTTCTGTGATTTCAGCTCTGAAGAGGATGTGAATGTACATCTTATAAAGGCTGCCGCCCCTCCTCCTTTTATAACTTTAAAGGTATCAGTTCCTAATCCCTTTAAGTGATAAGGGTAAACCCTTACCTTATCTGCAGATTAGATCAACCTTCTCCTAATCTCATTAGGAGGTTTCCAGATTTGAATCACATTTAGATCTGGTCTCTCTGAGTGGATAGGGTTAAGACCCAATCCTATCTGCTAATCCAATCCCAGAATTCGCCCCTTATTTAACTGATCAAATCAGCCCAGTTCGAAATGGGCTTTAGGCCGATTAAGGTTATGTGCTCACTTGGCCTTCCAAACTACTGCCCAGTTGGGCTTCCTTGTATGGCGTGGGACCCAAACATTGATCTACACATCAGCCACATGGGTTCAGCCCAACCTTTGTTACAAGGCCTGGCCGAATACACTGTTATGGACAGTGCACCCCCTGAAACCCATCACATGGGCTCTATGGGCCCAACACTAACCCTAAGTGGCCTCTGGGCCAAGCCACCTTGTAACACCCAGGGATTGTGGGCAGATGCAAGATTAGCCCATCAGGTATTACCCTCAATGGTCTTACACTTAACCTCTCATCCCATAATGATCAAACACTGCCCAACAAGAGGGGACCTCTCCCTCGGCTGCAAGGAACAGTGCTACACCCTCTGCTCACATGGATCCCAGGATTTAAAACCTTTTGCAAACGTTTAGAAACTGTAATATACATACTTTTATATCTCATATAAAATATATTTTGCAAAACAAATCTCAACGATTGAACTCGACTGCCGGCAGTCTTGGTTTCCATCAGAGAGAGTGCATCTCCGATCATTACCTTTGTCTAAAAAAAGGGGTTGATCCTGTCACCATGATCACCCACTTTGATGAAGACTGTCCCAACATACCCAGGTTTTGACCCCTACTAAGGATCTCACTGATTGGCATATCAAAGATAGCCCAATCCGACACCTAGTGTTGTATCATAATCGAGTCTAGGGGTCTAGTGTAACTTTCGAGTTTTGCCCATCAATCTCCAAGGTCCAGAGCAATACTGGAAATCAGGTCCGGTTCAAAGATTCAATTAATCCTACACTGCATGTGCCTTGGGTCTCACCCTGGCGGCTGAGACAGGCCACCCCAACATTTGGCAACAAACTAGTGTCAACCCTGGCAGGATAAATCTCCCCATACTTATCCAACAGCTGTGAACATTCTAAACTAACACGAGTCTCATAAGTGTCCAGTTTAAGGGTATTACACAGAAACACACCACAGGAACATGAATCTAATATGTACTTTATTCATTTACAATAAATTCATAATGTACATCATTCTGATTGGAGCTAAGGGCAAAGAACTATCTAATAGCTCCCACTTGCACTTAGGTTCAATCTGGTACAAGCCGGAGTCCCATACTTTCCACGTGTTTCTCAAACACTTTATGTGTCAGTAACTTAGTCAATAGGTCTGCTACATTCTCCGCTGACGCAACCTTTTGAATCAGGACGTCTCCTCTACCAACAATCTCCCGCAGTACGTGGTACTTCCTCTCGATGTGCTTCGACTTCGAGTGGGCTCATGGCTCCTTAGCCTGAGCAATCGCTCCATTGTTGTCACACAACAACGGGATGGGTGATGTGATTGATGGAACTACTCCCAATTCGTGAACGAACTTCTTCATCCACACAACTTCCTTGGCAGCTTCACTTGCAGCAATGTATTCGGCTTCAGTTGTGGAGTCTACTACGGACCCCTATTTGCTGCTTTTCCAGCAAACAGCACACGATCCTATCGTGAAAACATACCTAGATGTAGACTTTCTATCATCTGGATCCGATTGGAAATCAGCATCAGTATACCCTTGGATCTGTAGTGAGCTACCATCGAATACCAGACAAAACTCTTTTGTCCTTCGAAGGTACTTGAGTGTGTTTTTCATAGCAGTCTAGTGCTCCTGACCTGGGTTGGACTAAAATTTGCTTACCACACTCACTGCCTGAGCTATGTCAGGACGAGTGCACAACATGGCATATATGATGCTCCCTACGGCTGAGCCTTAGGGAACGTCCTTCATGCCCTCAATCACCTCAGAGGTCTTGGGAGACATCTTCTTGGAGAGAGTGACTGTGTGCCTGAAAGGAACATTTCATTTCTTGGAGTTCTCCATGCTGTATCTCTTGACAATTTTGTCAATGTAAGCAGATTAGGATAATCCTATTATCCGCTTCAATCTATCTCCATAGAGTCGAAGACCTAGTATATAGGAGGCTTCTCCAAGATCTTTCATAGAGATTTGCTATGAAAGCCACACTTTCACCATAGTCAACATTCCTACATCATTTCCAATGAGTAGAATGTCGTCTACATACAGAACCAAGGACGTAACCTTGTCCCCACAGGTCTTCCTGTAAACACAGGGCTCATCTGGATTCTGCTCAAAGTCAAACGATTTGATAGTAGAGTCAAATCGGATGTTCCAACTCCTAGAAGCTTGCTTAAGTTTATATATGGATCTATTTAGTTTACACACCATGTGTTCCTGACCTACAACTATGAAGCCTTACGGCTGCTGCATATAGATATCTTTAGTAAGATCTCCATTCAGGAACGCAATTTTGACATCCATTTGCCAAATCAAGTAGTCATGGTATGCTGCTACAGCTAACAGGATCCTAATGGATTTAAGTGTGGCCATAGGCGAGAAGGTTTCCTCATAATCGATGCCCTCTTTCTGAGTGTACCCTTTTGCCACCAGATGAGCTTTGTAGGTCTCAACCCTACCTTCGAGGCCCTTCTTCCACTTGTAAATCCATTTGCAACCAATTGCTTTTACCCCAGGGGGCGGATCTACTAGAGTCCAAACCCCATTGGTCTCCATTGAGTCCATCTCAGCTCTCATGGCATCTACCCACTTAAGGGAGTCTATGTCCAACATAGCTTCCGCATAAGTCACGGGATCCTCCTCACTAGTCAAGGCTTCCACCAGGTAACTATTCTGGTCATAACCAAAATGGACTGGTGGCCAAGATACCGGGTAGATCTTTTAGGTTGGTCACCACCTGGAACTTGTGGAACACCTCCCACTACATCCGAGCTCTCCTCATCAAGAACAATTTCCTAACTATGATTGTCTAGGATGTAATCATTTTCCAAGAATTTGCATTTCAATTGCAGAACACCTTCTGCTCACTTGGGTCATAGAATAGGTAACCTACAGAGCCTTTTGGGTAGCCTACAAACAGGCAACGACTTGTCTTGGATTTCAATTTGTCCGGACTCGTTCTTTTAACGTATGCCGGACAACCCCAAACCTTCAAGTGTCGTACACTTGGTTTTTTCCGGTCCAAAGCTCATAGGGAGTCTTCGGAACTAATTTGGTTGGAACCCGGTTCAGCACGTATATCGCAGTTTTTAATGCGTATCCTCAAAAGGATTTGGGTAACTCTGAATGGACGAGAAGTGACTAGACCATATCCAATAAGGTCCTATTCCTCCTCTCTGAAACACCGTTAAGTTGTGGTGTAGCAGGAGGAGCCAACTGTGATACTATCCCATTGACCTTCAAGTAGTCCCTGAATTTGTCCGAGAGATACTCGCCACCTCGATCTGATCGAAGGGCCTTAATTTCTCTCCCTAACTGCTTCTCGACCTCTTGTCTGAACTCTTTGAACTTTTCAAAGTATTCAAACTTATGTCTCATTAGGTACACATAACCATACCGAGAATAATCATCAGTAAATGTAATGAAGTACATGTGCTGGTTACGGGTCCTAACACTCAGGGGACTATAAGGTCAAGCGTGCCTGTACAACTTTCAGGCTTACCGTTAAATGGCCTCTTTGTCATTTTTCCCGGAAGGCAAGGCTCACAAGTGGGAAGATCTTCTATAGTTAGAAAATCCAAAGGACCATCCTTTACCAGTCATGTGATTCGGTCAATACCAATATGGCCAAGTCGGTAATGCCACAGGCACGTGGGATTAATTGTATCACACACTCTTTTCTTGGGGATATCAGCTGACGTAGTTTCGGCTATGTTAGTTTATAGAGAAGGATGTTGAACATAGAGATCGTTCTCCAGTTCCCCGTATGCGATGAATCAGTTGTTTCTTTTAATAATAATCGTATTACTGAAAAAGGTAGAATATCCATCCGCACACAGTTTTGAGACAAAAATCAAATTTCTTCTTAAATTTTGCCCAAAAAGACAATCTTTAAGTACAATGGATCATTCTCTAAAAAATAACTCTACGGTTCCTATCACCGTAGCTGCAACACTTGCAAAAGTCCCCAAGTAGAGCGTCACTTCGCCTTCATTCAGCCTTCTGCTTACCTTGAACCCCTGCAGTGAGTTACATGCATGAGTTGAAGCCCCAGAGTCAATACACCAGGACGCAGAAGCCACCAATAAATTGGTTTCTATGACACAAGATTCGAAATTACCTTTCTTGGATTCCAGGTACTGAGGACAATTCCTCTTCCAGTGGCCGGTCTGTTTGCAGAAGTGACACACATCCAATGCCCTGCCTTTCTTCTGCTTCTTGGGTTTGGCAGCTTTCTTCTGAGTCTTCTTTGCCTTCCTCATTTTCTTGCCCGATTTGCTAGCTTCAGCAAGCATAGCCACAGGCACATCCTTCCTAATTAAATCCTCGGCCCTCTGCAACATATTGCTGAGTTCCTGGACGCTGACATTCAACTTGTTCATATTGTAGTTCATTATGAATAGGTTGAAGGAAGGAGGTAAAGAGTTAAGGATGGCATACACTTGCGTGCCAAGATCTAGCCCGGATCCAAGGGCTTCAAGCTCGTTGATATATCCCATCATTCGAAGACAATGGTCGTGATCTTGTTGCCCTTTGGACATTTGAGCGGTCATGAACTGCTTCAAGACCTTCTGTCGAGTAGAACGATTATGCTCTTTATACATTGTCTTTAAACTATCCAATATGCCCTTGGCTAGTTCGATCTGATCGAACTGTCTCTGTATCGGATTGTCTAGGGAGGCAATGACATAGCAGCGGACTAGGGAGTTTTTATCCTCCCAATCTTGGAATTCCCTCCTTCTGGCCTCAGAAGCCCTGTCGCTCGGACGCTCCGGGGCAGGATTTTTAACTACCTTATCCAATTTTTCAGATGTTAGGACTAGCATGAGGTTACGGTACCAATCGGCATAGTTTGGGACCTTAACCTTGTTGTCATCAAGAAGCTTTGCAAATTGTCCGTTTGCCATTTTCTGGTAAAACAACAAATATTTGTCCACAACCTAATTTGATTCATTTTCATTACATAGATATGAGTTTTAATCTATGTTCCATTCCCATTTGTTCATCTCTGAGATTTCCCTCCCATCTCAGTGACGGAGACAGCAACTTGTCTCTGGAAATGTGGAAAACCACATAGGGTGCATGGAGCCAACTATTTCAGCTACAAAACCCCACCACTTTTCTGTGAAGGATCATATCCACTCATCATATGAGCTTTCCCTTTGGCCTCTATCAGACAAGGTTCATAGCCATTTTAGGGTAAACCTTTCTGTCCAGTGAGTGCTTACCCATCATATTCATGAACGCCAAGGTACCGTGAGAGAGTTCCCATTTTCTGGTGAAGCCCCTCCCACATCGGTCTATGACCCCCTATCATCTTATGAAACACTCGGACAAGCCCAACAACAAATGGATAGCCCATTTTCTGGTGTGTTTCCTCATTACTGAAGGACTCATCCTCATGCTAATGATGGAAGGCCTTTAGAGAGTTCATAACATGAATCCCCCTATCACATGCACTCATATTTGCTGGAGGAAACGAATTATTACGCCCTAGTTTGATTTAGGTCAAACCAAAGTGGCTCCCACTGACTTTCATAAAGTTAGATTTCGGTGGGCCCAAATCGGCTAGGGTTCCGCACGTATCCTCTTCAGGAGGTGTGGGTCCCACCACTGAGGGAGGTCATCCAATGACCAGTAGGGACACCATGGCAATGATGTGCATTCAGCCATGGTGTGCGCAAGAGCCACAATCGAATCAACATGGGCCAAGCACTATAGCCCATGAACGTAGCACATCACACATCCATACATCACATGCAGGGAAGAATTGATCCAATCAATTAATATCTGTAAAGCCCATTTTAAGGCCCATAATATTAACCATTAATATTATCTAGGTATATGGGCCGAAATTAGGGTTGATCAATTTGGTCCATATAGCTTTATTTGAGAAGTGTCTTTTAGCAGTTTTAACAAATTAAAACTGGGCCTTTACAGGTTGGGCCGAATTAAATATTCAATTAATTATCAATCCTTAGGCCCATTAGTGGGAGAATTAGGGCTAACATTCAGCCTTGGTTGAACCCTAGATTCGGTCCAACCAGTTTGGACCAATTTAGTACGAATGGGTCTAGGGTTTGATCTTTAATTAAAGATTTAATTCAAGAAATTAATCTGAAATTAAATACTGATAAAAGAAAATCAAGAATCAATCAGATAGGGCTGTTCGCACAATCCATCCTGCAAAACAGAGGTTAGATCACAGTTTGCAGTTTCATAAACTGCAAATCGCAGATAGCGATTGTCCCTTCTGCGAAATCTCCTTCCTTGCGCCGCCATCTTCGATCCAAAATAAAAATAAATAGAAAACCTAATTTCTATTATAATTACATCAAATCGAATGCCTATACATTCAGTCTAAAAAATAAAAAAAATATATATTTACAGACCAAATGTAATAAAATAATCAAGAATCTGCAAAATCGTAGGTTTCCTGCGCCAATCAAGATTTCGATCTCCATGTGTACGAACAGCCCAAAAATCAAGAAAATTATAAAGAACAATTCTAAATAATAATCAGATTTATAAAATTTAATTTCAGATTAATCACCCATCAACTGGAAACAAATTTTCTAGAAAAAAACTTTATATCTGCGTAAATTAGGTAGAACGCCTTCTGCCCATTTGCGCAGGTTCAGATTTGATCCAATTCGGTCAAGACTTGAACCTGGCTATAATACCACTGAAGGGATGAGATATCCATCGTATGGACGCCCAAATCTTGCGGAATAGAATGGACGAATTTCGAAAGATTTCTCTCCATCATACTCGGAATCGTATTCCCTATTTTAGAAAAATCATATTTTTCAAGGATCAATCTTGAACCATAAACCGAACCAGCTCTGAACAAAAGCAGTAGGAGAGGGATATACCTGATATGGAGAAATAATATCTCCCAACGAAGGTGTTCACGCCTAAGGAAGGATCCAAAGACTGCTCCCACTGAATATGGCGGAGTGGTTATGATGTGTGCGCAAGGTACACATAATTTCAGATGTTTTATGCATAGTTTTGATGCTGATTTGCATAATTTCTTACCCTAATTTAGTTTAATTTCAGGAAATTAAGAAGGTAGACCAGCTTAGGGGGAAGACAGCATAGAACCATGACAAAGGGGCTAAAGTGGAAGCAATTTAGCCCAACTAGAAGAAAGGCCCAACCGAGAAGCCTAAGGACGGCAATTCGGCCCATGAAACCCATGCAGCACTCTATGGGGGAATCCAGAGAGAAAGTCCAACCGGAGCTCTCCAAGGGAGGCCATTCGGCCCAGCAAGGAGGAGGCCCAAATGCAGCCCAAAAAGCAGCCCAAGGAGCTCCTAAAGGTGGCAAACTTTCTAGAAGAGAGAGAGGGGCTGAAGAGAAAACTATAAAAGGAGAAGAGAAAGAGGGAAGAGGGGTTTGAATTCTTTCTTGGCAAATCAAGAGAAGAGAGAAGCAAGAAGAGGAGAGAAGAGAAGATTCAAGAGAAAAGAAGATTGCTGAATTCGGAATTGGGGAAGAAGCCATTCAAGGAGATCAAAGATCAATCAAGACTCTAGGTTGTCTTCTTCTTTGATTATGCGCAAGTGGTAACGGAACTCAGCTAGGGTTTTATGCTATTTTCTCCATTAATTCCTCTTTCTTGCTATAATTGAATCATGTTTCATGAGATTTCAGATCTGTAATTAGTTCTCTAGGGTTATTCGATTGATTGGATTCATTCTTGATGTTTCTTGATTAGGGTTTTAAATGTTAGAATAGCTTGGCCGAATTGATCTTGAATGTTGGACTGTCCGAATTGCTTGATGAAGAATTTAGACAATCTGATATCATTTTGGCCGAACTGTTCTTAATTCTTGGAATGTCTAGATTGCTTGAGAAAGTGTTTAGATATTCAGATCTGCTAATCAAGAACCAAATCGAATAGAAGATTAGAGATAACTTGTATAATTCGGTTGGTGATCATTCAAATCTGAAAAGATGCCCTTCGAATTCTTGAGCTTAATGCATGCATGAGGATTAGATTCTTGATAGAGATATAGGAAACATCCTCATGGATAGAATGAGCATGCACTCGAGAGAGGCTATTCATGTCATTAGGGTTTCACCAAACCAAGGCTAAATCCCAATCCAATCGAATGATCTTGAGAATTGATTGCTGAACCAATTCTGTTTTGCTCACATTCAGCTTGTTTTCTTGAATGCCTGAAAGGTGTTTGATCCAAATTCATAGAGATAGTTGCTAGTTAGGAATTCAGTTTTTGTTTAGGTTAACAATTCAGTTTATCAGATAATAGATTGTAGATGTAATACTAGTAGTTGCTGTATAGGTCCTCGTGGAAACGATACTCTATTCATCACTTTATTACTTGAGCGGCTAGTGCACTTGCTAGTGTAGAAAATACACATCAAGTTTTTGGCGCCGTTGCTGGGGACTTAGTACAACAATATTAGGAACCACTAGCCACTATTAATCTGATTGTTACTTCTGTATATTATGATTTAGATATGTGTACATTAACCTTCATTGCTGATACAAGTAATTTTCTTTCTTAGTGCTAATTGTCTTTGTCTTTGGTTGTTGTTCTTGTTTCGGTAGTGTGTAGTTTTCTTGTTTGATAGATTACATTTTTGATTAGTGTACATTAGCCTCTTTATGACTTTGACTTGTACAGTTTATGACATGCAGAAGTGACCCGGAGGGCATCACCTACGATCCCGAGATTGAAAGAACCCTCTGCAGCCGCATTCGAGCTTCTAGGCAAGTGAGAGTTGAACTTGAAGAGATGGCCTAACCAAGAACTATGATGGACTATGCCAAACCAACCGTTATCGGGGCTGCTTCAAGCATTGTGAGACCAGCCATAGCTGCTAATAATTTTGAGGTCAAACCAGCCATAATTCAGATAATACAAAACACAGTTCAGTTTTGTGGCATGGCTCATGAAGACCCGAACACTCACGTAGCCAACTTCTTGGAAATTTGTGATACTTTGAAGCACAATGGGGTGAGTGATGATGCTGTTAGGCTTAGGTTGTTCCCATTTTCATTGAAATACAAAGCCAAGACTTGGCTGAATTCTTTTCCGGCTGGATCTATTGCAACATGGGATGAAATGGCTAACCGATTCCTCTCCAAATATTTTCCTCCATCCAAGACAGCAAAGATGAGGAATGACATCACCACTTTCTTTCAACAAGATGGAGAATCACTATATGAGTCATGGGAGCATTACAAGGAGCTGTTAAGGAAGGTCCCTCATCATGGACTTCCCATATGGCTGCAAGTGCAAACCTTCTATAATGGGCTGACCGAAGCCAACAAGACCATTATGGATGCGGCAGCCAAGGGTTCCATCAACAACAAGACCCCTGAAGTTGCCCATGCACTCATAGAGGAGATGGTTGCAAACAACTATCAATGGCACTCTGAGAGAGCACAAGTTAGGCGGCAGCAAGGCCTTTACAATGTGGACACCTATATAGCTATATCTGCGCAAATAGGTACACTCAGCAAGAAGATAGATGAGATGAAGATGGCAGCCATGCATGTTCAGTCCGTGACGTGTGATTGGTGTGGGGGAGGTCATATCAGCATTGAATGTCAAGTTGGCAATCAGTTTATGCAGTCCCCCGAGTAGGTAGACTTTGTTGGCAACTTTCCAAGGCTGCAAGGAAATCAGTACCCTTGTGCCTTTAACCCCGGATGGAGGGGCCACCCGAATCAGTCATGGCCAAATCAGAATATGCCAAAGCCTTTCCCCCAAAACTTCAATCAGCCGAAGAAGAAATCTAACCTAGAGGAGCTGATAACCAAGTTCATAGTTAGTGTTGAAACAAGATTTCAGAACCAAGAAGAATCAATAAAGAACTTGGAGAATCAAGTCGGGCAGTTGGCACAAATGATTTCAGCAAGAGTACCGGGCACTCTACCCAACAATACTGAAGTGAACCCAAGGGAGCAAGTGTAGGCTATCACTTTGAGAAGTGGTAAGGAGCTGCCAAAAGTGGAGAAGAAAGCAAGGGCTGAAAACAAGGTAGATGCAACCCTTGAAACCGAAAAGGAGGAAGAGCATTCTGAACCAAAGAAGGAGAGAAACCAATAGCCACAAGTACCATTTCCGAATAGGCTGAATCAATACAAATTGGAAAGGGAATTTGATAAGTTTCTTGAAGTGCTTAAGAGTTTACATATTAACATCCCTTTTGCTAATGCTTTAGCCCAGATGCCACACTATGCAAAATTCTTGAAAGAGATATTGGAAAATAAAAGGAAATTGGGAGATGTAGCTACTGTTGCACTCAATGAAGAATGCTCAGAAATCCTCCTCAACAAGTTGCCCCAAAAACTGAATGATCTTGGGAGTTTCACTATCCCTTGTACTATAGGCAGTTTGAAAGTTGATAAGGCATTGTGTGATTTAGGAGCTAGTATAAACTTGATGCCATATTCGGTTTTTAAGAAACTAGGATTGGGTGAACTCCAACCCACTAGAGTTGCATTGCAATTAGCTGATAGATCCATCAAGCATCCTAGAGGAATCATAGAAGATGTGCTTGTTAAAGTTGATAAATTCATCTTTCTAGTTGATTTCATTGTATTAGACATGCAAGAGGATGTTGATGTTCATCTTATCCTAGGGAGACCTTTCCTAGCTACGGGGAAGGCAATGATTGATGTCCAACAAGGGCAACTCAGCCTTAGGATCCAAGATGAGGAAATCATTTTTAAAATGTCTGATGCTATGAAACATGCACCCTCTAGTGATGATTCTTGTTACATGATTGATGTTATTGATTACGTGGTTGATGATTGCTTTCAGGTTAGCAGGTTGGTCGATCCTCTTGAGCTTTGCATACAAGAGGGAGAAGCTGCAAGGGAAGAAAATGAAGAGATTCAGAGCATGGCAGCATACCTGAATGCCAACCCACAGTTTCAAGGGAAATGATTCCTCAAGTTGGAAAGCTTGGACAGACCACCAAAGCCAACAAGCAAGCCTTCAACCCAAGAGCCACCCACCCTTGAACTTAAGCAACTTCCACCACATTTGGAGTATGATTTCTTAGAGGCACCATCAGCCCTACCGGTAATCATATCAGCAGCCTTGAACCCTTTGCAAAAAGAAAAACTGTTGAGGGTGTTACGTGAACATAAGACAGCTTTGCTTGGAAGGTAGCCGGCATCAAGGGCATCAACCCATCTATATGCACTCATAGAATTCTGATGGAAGATGGATGCTAGCCCTCAATTCAGCCTCAAAGATGCCTAAACCAAAATATGAAAGAGGTGGTGAAGGCTGAAGCCATCAAGCTACATCGATGTCAGGATCATTTATCCTATCTCTGACAGTTCATGGGTGAGCCCCATGCAAGTAGTGCCAAAGAAAGGTGGCATGACCATGGTACCAAATACAAGAAATGAACTCATACCGACTAGAACCGTCACCGGGTGGTGAGTGTGCATTGACTATAGAAACTGAATGAAGCCATATGCAAGGATCATTTCCCTCTCCCGTTCATTGACCAAATGTTAGAGAGGCTGGCCAGGCATGAGTATTACTGTTTCTTGGATGGGTATTCAGGTTATAATAAGATTCCAATTGCACCGAAAGACCAAGAGAAGACCACCTTCACTTGCCCTTACGGTACCTTTGCCTATAGGAGAATGCCATTCGGATTGTGCAATGCTCCAGCAACTTTTCAGAGGTGTATGATGTCAATTTTTTCTGATATGGTTGAAAAGTTCATGGAGGTTTTCATGGATGATTTCTCAGCCTTTGGCTCTTCATTTGATAAATGCTTGAACAACTTGGAGAAGGAGCTTAGGCGGTGCAAGGAGACACATCTAGTGCTGAATTGGGAGAAGTGTCATTTCATGGTGCAAGAAGGCATCGTGCTTGGGCATAAGATTTCACAGAGAGGTATTGAGGTTGACAGAGCCAAGGTGGAGACAATTGAAAAGTTGCCACCACCAACATCAGTTCGAGTTGTGAGAAGCCTCTTGGGACATGCCGGGTTCTATAGAAGATTTATCAAGGATTTCTCCAAGATAGCTAAGCCATTGTCCACTTTGCTTCAGAAAGATGTGGCCTTTGAGTTCACACCCTGATGAGATTAAAAAGTACCATATTTTTACCCCCAAATATTCACTCTTTTTCATTACTTTAGCACTTAATTGGACTCATTACTCTTGTATTTCGATTCAGGGCAAGCAAGAAGGCGATTGGAAGAAAACAAGGCTAATCGGATGATTTTGCACAGTTTCGGCACCATCCAGTAATCTGGTCTTAACTCTCGATCCCGGACTCCGATTGGGATGATTCAAGATGAAATGGAAAGATAAGGGAAAGGCCCACAACTCTCACGTTTTGAGTTTTGACAGATTCAGTCTGAACCGAGGTCAAAATCGGATCTGAAGTCGGAACAATTTCGTAGTAAAGCCCAGCCCATAGCTGAAGCCCAAATTCGCAGAAGAGTCCTGTAGCGGCCCAAGTTATTAAAGAAGCCCAACTCGAATTCAAGAATGAAGAGTCCTATCAGATTTAAATTTCAATTGTAATCCTAAAAAGATAAGAGATTGAGATTACTAGATAGGATAGGATAGAAGTAGATTAGATTAGGACTTTCTAATTTTAAAAGTTAATCTCCTAAAGGGAGTTGGAGAGAGCCCCTCCTCCTAAAGCTATATAAAGGGGGGGGGGGGGTGGACCAGATTTAGGCATCAATCCAGCAATCCATCAATCAAGTATCAAGCAACTCAATCAAGAAAGATCAGTTTGGCCTTCTAAGAAGCAAAGCCTGGAGGATTCGAAAATCATGAGCAGCTAAGCTTTTCTTTTCTGGTTCAAGGGGGGAGGTTCGATTGTGTCATCGTGAGGTTTTGTATTTAACTCAAGTTCTTGCTTTTTAATTCAAGTATTCATTGGTTCTTGTGCATATTCTCATTGGATGTTAATGTTAATTAGTCTGACAAATTAATTAATGTTGATTTTCCTACTGCTATCCATGGTTCGGTGATTTATAATTGTCACGAATAGTGGTACAAGTTGCAATTAGGTTAATATCTTTCTGGGTCAATTGTTCATGACAGCCTTTGACCAATGTATTGACATGTTTTAACCTAAAAAGAATCAATGGAACAAGATTCGATAATTGCAGCTATCTCAATTATTGTTATTTTGGTTTAACTATTTTCACAAAGTTTAATGCTATCACTAGTTAATACGGAACGCTATCGTACCCAATCGATTAGTGATAAGTGTTGATTGAATGCTGGGTTTGGTCAGCTGATTTAGGAAAACACAAGGTTTATTATGGCTATCCTAATAAATCTAAGGTTAAATGCTTGAATTGCAAGACTGCCGAAGTCTACCTATCGATGACCAAATGACCAACCCGAACCCTTGAATCAGAATTCGGTAAGATTGATTTCTCTTGTTTGGTATTGCTATTGCTTTCTTGTTCTTTTAGAAATTTTAATTATTTAATTTTCCCACTCTATTATATTGCGCATTCGGCTAAGAAATTATTCCCTAGCTCCCTGTGGGATTCGACCTAGTACCACTAGTACTACAAAAATTTTATTGTGGGACTAGCATTAATTTTGAGGGCTTCGACAACCCATCACACCCAAATGCCTACAAGCATTCAACATTCTATAGGACAAGCTGATCAATGCACCAATCATGATAGCACCGGATTAGACACTTCCTTTTGAGCTGATGTGTGATGCGAGTGATTTAGCCGTAGGAGCTGTTCTAGGACAAAGAATGAACAAACACTTTCAACCGATCTACTATGCTAGCAGAACCTTGAATGGAGCCCAACAGAATTATACCACGACAGAAAAGGAACTACTAGCAGTGATCTTTGCTTTTGATAAGTTTGTTCATATTTGATTTTGTCCAAAGTCATTGTGTATACAGATCACTCGGCATTAAGGCACCTACTCACCAAGAAGGATGCAAAACCGAGGCTGATTAGGTGGATCCTATTGTTACAAGAATTTGATGTTGAGATCCGTGACAAGAAAGGTACCGAGAACCTAGCTGTTGATCATCTCTCCCAGTTAGATAATGCGGATTTAGAAGAGAAGACAATCAGCACCATCTGAGAGGAGTTTCCGAATGAACAACTCTACTCCATTCAGGTAGATTCATCACCTTGGTATGCTGATTTTGCAAATTATCTTGCTGGACATTTTATCCCTCATAACATTTCATATCAGCAGAAGAAGAAATTCTTCTTTGATGTGAAACACTATTTGTGGGAGGATCCCTTTTTGTACAAGCTATGTGCAGATTAGATCATAAGGAGGTGTGTCCCCGAGGAGGAGATGGAGTCGGTGCTCCGGTACTGTCATGATAGAGAAGCGGGAGGCCACTTTGGAGCCAACCACACTGTAGCCAAGGTTTTGCAATCAGGTTTCTATTGGCCTACCTTGTTCAAGGATGCTCATAGGTATGTGTCCGCATGTGACCAATGTTAGAGAGTAGGTAACATTTCCCGACAGAATGAAATGCCCCTCACTAATATCTTGATTTGTGAAATTTTTTATGTATGGGGTATAAACTTCATGGGAACCCTTCCCAAATTCTTTTGGTAATAAGTACATCCTAGTTGCTGTTGATTATGTGTCTAAATGGGTGGAAGCCACGGCCTTACCCACAAATGACTCTAGGAGGGTAGTACATTTCCTAAAAAAGCTATTCACCCGATTTGGCACACCTCAAGCTATAATTAGTGATAGGGGAACTCAATTCTGCAACACCCAATTTGAGCGGCTATTGCGAAAATATGGTGTTACACACAAATTAGCTACCCCATATCACCCTCAAACCAGTGCCCAAGTTGAATTAGCTAATAGGGAGCTCAAAAGAATCTTGGAGAAGACGGTAGACTCTATACTAGGAAAGACTGGGCAATTAGGTTAGATGATGCATTGTGACCTATAGAACTGCATATAAAACACCCATCGACATGTTTCCATACATGCTAGTTTTTGGAAAAGCATGTCATTTACTTGTTGAATTGGAACATAAGGCATATTGGGCACTAAAGTTCTTAAATTTTGATTCACAGGCCACAGGAGCAGAGAGGCGACTGCAGCTGAATGAGTTGGATGAATTCAGACTTGCCGCCTATGAGAATGCCAAGGTTTACAAGGAGAGAACTAAAAGATGGCATGATAGGAACTTGTTGAGATGTGATTTTCATGTGGGCCAGCAAATGTTGTCGTATAAATTCCCGTCTTCGGTTGTTCCCGGGCAAGCTGAAATCGAGATGGTCTGGACCTTTCACCATCACACAGGTTTTCCCCTATGGAGCCGTAGAGGTCACTCACCCGGCACAAGGCACATTCACGGTTAATGGTCAACGCTTTAAGCCATGTATAGTGGGTGGAACATTGCCTACTCCATCCACTGTATACCTAAACGACCGGTGACCTCACTAGACTGTCGAGCTTTAGATGATTGATCATAACCTTTTTATTTGTTTTCTGCTTTTCTCATTCATATCAGTTGAGTTTGTTTTTTTTCTTAGGTTGTTAATTCGGTAGATTACTGAGCTATTTTAGTATTCATCATTCTCTCTCTCTAGTTTTGTGTGGTTCCTAACAGCTAGAGGTTGCCTATCAAAAGAGCTACTCCAGATTTCAGAAGGATCTTCAGGGGAGTCCTCTAAACCCCTCTCATTACTTGATAATGCTCTTCATGCAATTACCCTCATTGTTGGATTCATCTTCACTCTCTAACACTAGGAACATTGAGGGCAATGTTCATCTTAAGTGTGGGGGAGTTAGACTGTAGGTATACACCTCAATCACCCCAACACATACATGCATTGATAGGCCGAATAAACTGAAATTCCCTTAAGATTATTGTTGTTCATTTGAGGGAAATCTTTGTAAGTGTGAGACTTTATTCTTGTGCATGATCCAATTTTATCACATTGCATGAGGTTAAGGAAGTCGAATAGGACTTTCATCATGACCAGCCCTAACTTTCTTCATGTGTAGAATGCACTTGATTGAATTATTAATGATCATTCGAGCTATGTTCACATCTGAATTGTTAATGGATGAGGTTCAACAATTGAAAAAAAAGAAAAAGAGAAGAAAAGGGACAAAGTCCAAATGACTCCACTGTCATGAACTGAATAGTAAAACTAGCGGTTCATGATATGAGTTCAGTCCCAACTCCGCTATTCCGAGCTGAATAGTAAAATTAGCAACTTGGAATATGAGTATTGTTATCTGCCTCTTGCTTGTGACCAGTGTGAGATGGAGCATAAAATGCACTCACACCAAAAAAAAAGGGAAAAAAAAGAATTCGGTGATGGCTAAGGTTCAAAGGGACAAAAGTTGGTTGAACACTCAATTAGGTGCATTGACAGATTTGAGACCAAGCTCAAAGTAATGGTTAATATTGGCAGTCAATGAGCTGCTATACATATTGAACGGAAATGAGTGTTGGAGTATGAAGAATCTCATGTTCTCCCCTTCCTTTGCTCTTATGTATGTGGTAAGAATGGCTAATCATGGGGATAAATCAGAATACTTATGCAGGTTTTCCGACCACTTAATGCATTTTCATCCTAAAATTCATCCGGTAGATGGTAATAATCTGGGGGCTGATCAGTTTATGGTTGATGTCTTTGCTTGAGGACAAGCAAAAGCTTAAGTGTGGGGGTGTTTGATGTGTGCGCAAGGTACACATAATTTCTGATGTTTTATGCATAGTTTTGATGCTGATTTGCATAATTTCTTACCCCAATTTAGTTTAATTTCAAGAAATTAAGAAGGTAGACCAGCTTGGGGGAAGAGAGCATAGAACCATGAGAAAGGGGATAAAGTGGAAGCAATTTAGCCCAGCTAGAAGAAAGGCCCAGCCGAGAAGCCTAAGGAGGGCAATTCGGCCCATGAAACCCATGCAGCACTCTTTGGGGGAATCCAAAGAGAGAGCCCAGCCGAAGCTCTCCAAGGGAGGCCATTCGGCCCAGCAAGGAGGAGGCCCAAATGCAGCCCAAAAGGCAGCCCAAGGAACTCCTAAAGGCGGCAAACTTTCTAGAAGAGAGAGAGGGGCTGAAGAGAAAACTATAAAAGGAGAAGAGAAAGAGGGAAGAGGGGTTCAAATTCTTTCTTGGCAAATCAAGAGAAGAGAGAAGCAAGAAGAGGAGAGAAGAGAAGATTCAAGAGAAAAGAAGATTGCTGAATTTGGAATTGGGGAAGAAGCCATTCAAGGAGATCAAAGATCAATCAAGACTCTAGGTTGTCTTCTTCTTTGATTCTACACAAGTGGTAACCAAACTCATCTTGGGTTTTATGCTATTTTATCCATTAATTCCTCTTTCTTGCTGTAATTGAATCATGTTTCATGAGATTTCAGATCTGTAATTAGTTCTCTAGGGTTATTCGATTGATTGGATTCAATCTGATATCATTTTGGCCGAACTGTTCTTAATTCTTAGAATGTCTAGATAGCTTGAGAAAGAGTTTAGATATTCAGATCTGCTAATCAAGAACCGAATTGAATAGAAGATTAGAGATAACTTGTATAATTCAGTTGGTGATCATTCAAATCTGAAAAAATGCCCTTCGAATTCTTGAGCTTAATACATGCATGAGGATTAGATTCTTGATAGAGATATAGGAATCATCCTCATGGATAGAATGAGCATGCACTCGAGAGAGGCTATTCATGTCATTAGAATTTCACCAAATCAAGGCTGAATCCCAATCCAATCGAATGATCTTGAGAATTGATTGCTGAACCAATTCTATTTCGCTCACATTCAGCTTGTTTTCTTGAATGCCTGAAAGGTGTTTGATCCAAATTCATAGAGATAGTTGCTAGTTAGGAGTTTAGTTTTTGTTTAGGTTAACAATTCGGTTTATCAGATAATAGATGGCAGATGTAATACTAGTAGTTGTTGTATAGGTCATCGTGGGAACGATACCCTATTCATCTCCTTATTACTTGAGTGGCTAGTGCGCTTGTTAGTGTAGCAAATACGCATCAGGTTGCATTTTTGGTTCTGTATGTAGATGACATTCTACTCACTCGGAGTGATGTAGGAATGTTGAGTATGGTGAAAGTATGGCTTTCACAGCAATTCTCCATGAAAGATCTTGGAGAAGCCTCCTATATACTGGGTCTTCGTCTCTATAGAGATAGATCGAAGAGGATAATAGGATTATCCCAATCTGCTTATATTGACAAGATAGTCAAAAGATACAACATGGAGAACTCCAAGAAAGGAAATGTTCCTTTTAGGCATGGAGTCACTCTCTCCAAGGGCATGTCTCCCAAGACACCCGAGGAGATTGAGGGCATGAAGGACGTTCCCTATGCCTCAGACGTGTGGAGCATCATGTATGCCATGCTGTGCACTCGTCCTGACATCGCTCTGGCAATGAGTGTAGAAAGCAGATTCCAGGCCAACCTAGGGCAGGAGCATTGGACTTCTATGAAAAAACATACTCAAAAACCTTCGATGGACAAAAGAGTTTTGTCTGGTATTCGATGGTAGTTCACTATAGATCCAGGGGTATAGTGATGCCGACTTCCAGTCAGATCCAGATGATAGAAAGTCTACATCTGGGTATGTTTTCATGATAGGATCATGTGTTGTTTGCTAGAAAAGCAACAAACAAGGGTCCTAAGTAGTAAGAATAACATTCTACAACCCAAGCCGAACACATTTCCATAAGTTAGGTTGCCTAATGAATGAAGGTGTCCATTCTGGAATTTGGAATTCAGCACATCACCCATTCCACTATTGTGTGACAACACTAGATCTATGGGAGATTGATGTTAAAAGGTAGCATCAGCGGAGAATGTAGCAAACCCATTGACTAAGCCACTCACATAGAAATTGTTTGAGAAACACGTGGAAAGTATGGGACTCCGGCTTATACCAGATTGGACCTAAGTGCAAGTAAGAGTTCTTAGACAGTGTATGCCCTTACCTCCAATCAGAATGATGTACATTATGACATTTACTGTAAATGAATAAAGTACATATTTGATTCATGTTATTGTGGTGTGTTTCTGTGTAATACCCTTAAACTAGACACATATGAGACTTGTGTTAGTTTAGAATCTTCACAGTCGTTGGGTAGATCTGGGGAGATTTATTCTGCCAAGGCTGACACTAATGTGCTGCCAAGTTGGTTGGGGTGGCTTGTCTCAGCTGCCAGGGTGAGACTTGAGGTACATGTAGTGTGGTTTTTCTTGAATCCCTGAACCATACTAGAATTCCAGTATTGCCCTGGACCTTGGAGATAGATGGGCAAAACTGGAATTTTACACTTGACCCCTAGACTCGATTATGATACTGCACTAGGTGTCGGATTGGGTTGTCTTTGATATGCCAATCAGTGAGTTCCTTAGAGGGGGTCAAAACCTGGGTATGTTGGTGAAGGGATGAGAGATCCATCATATGGATGGCTGAACCCTACAAGAAGGTAGGGCAAAATTTCAAAAATTTCTCTTTGTCCCATGTGGGAATCACATTCCCTGTTTTAGAAAAACTGCATTTTTCAAGGATCAATCTTGAACCAAGAACCAAACCAGATCTGAACCAAAATAGTAGGAGAAGGATATACCTGATACGAAGAAACAGTATCCTCCAATGAAGGTGTTCATGCCCAAAGAAGTCTCCAAAGACTGCTCCTACTGAAGATGACACAGTGTAGGGTGGAGCAGAATCAGTAGTGTTATTCCCAAGAACCGAATCCTTCAGCAAGAATTTGATGGAGGCAGTGAGCACGACTTCAGATCAGACTTTCTCCAAAGACTGATATCAAGAACTATTCTTGATCGCTCCTACAAAACTAGAGATCGAACTAGCAGTAGGTGGCAACTGAAGGAGAATGCAGGGAGAAGATGGCACAGTCACACTGTTGTTGTCTTCTCTCTGTGTGATCTGAGATTTGATCCCTGAGATGCTGGGATGGACTGAATGGTTCACCCCCTCCTCCTTTTATAGGCTTAAAGAGATCAGCTTTTAATCTCATTAGGAGTTTCCTAATTCAAATCCTTATTTGAAACTAGACTCTCTTTAAGTGATAAGGATAAATCCTTATCTTATCTACAGATTGGATCAATTCTCTCCTAATCTCATTAAGATGTTTCCAGATTCAAATTCAAATCTGGACTCTCTGAGTAGATAGGATAACTCCCTATCCTATCTGCTGATCCAATCCTAGATCCGCCCCTCTCTTTAATTAGTCCAACTAAACCAGTTCGAAATGGGCTTTAGGCCCAATAAGTCTATGTGCTCATTAACCTTCCAAACTGCTGCCCAGTTGGGCTTCTTTGTATGGCGTGGGACCCAAACATTGATCTACACATCAGCCACATGGGTTCAGCCCAGCCTCTATTACAAGGCCTGGCCAAATTCACTGAAAAGACAATGAATCCCTTGAAGCCCATCACATGGACTCCTAATGGGCCCAACACTTACACTAAGTGGTCCCTAGGCCAAGCCACCTTAAAAAAACCTAGGGACTATGGGCAGATGTAAGATTAGCCCATCAGGTATTACCCTCAATGGTCTTACACTTAACCTCTCAGCCCATAATGAACATTGCCCCAACAAGACATGACCTCTCCCTCGGCTGCAAGGAACAGTGTTGCATTCTCTACTCACATGGATCCCGGGAATTAAAACCTTTTGCAAACATTTTGAAACCCTAATATATATATGTATATCCGTATATAAATATATTTTGCAAAACAAAATATATATATGTCGGCAGTCTTGGTTTCCATCAGAGAGAGTGCATCCCTGATCACTACCTTTGTCCGACAAAGGGGCTGATCCTGTCACTATGATCACCCACTCAGATGTATTCTTGGATTGTCCCAACATACCCAGGTTTTGATCCCCGCTAAGGATCTCATTGATTGGCATATGAAAGACAGCCCAATCCGACACCTAGTGCAGTATCATAATCGAGTCTAGGGGTCAGGTGTAACTTTCCAGTTTTGCCCATCAATCACCAAGGTCCAGGGCAATACTGGAAATCTGGTCCGGTTCAGAGTTTTAAGTAAACCTACTTTGCATGTGCCTCGGGTCTCACCCTGGCGGTTGAGATAGGCCACCCCAACATTTGGCAGCACACCTGTGTTAGCCTTGGCAGGATAAATCTCCCCAGACTTATCCAATGACTGTGAACATTCAAAACTAACACGAGTCTCATAAGTGTCCAGTTTAAGGGTATTACACAGAAACACACCACAAGAACATGAATCAAATATGTACTTTATTCATTTACAATAAATGCCATAATATACATCAATTTGATTGGAGCTAAGGGCATACATTGTCTAACAGTTGGGATAGTCCAAGAATTCATCTGAGTGGGTGATCATAGTGACAGGATCAGTCCCTTTGTTGGACAAAGTGAATGATCAGGGATGCACACTCTCTGATGAAAACCAAAGCTGCCGGCAACCGATTTCGACCATTGAAATTTGTTTTGCAAAATATATTTATATAGAGATAAACATATATATTATGGTTTCAAAATGTTTGCAAAAGGTTTTAATTCCTGGGATCCGTGTGAGTAGAGAGTGCAACACTTTTCCTTGCAGCCGAGGGAGAGGTCCTCTCTTGTCGGGCAGTGTTTGATCATTATGGGCTGAGAGATTAAGTATAAGACCATTAAGGGTAATACCTGATGCGCTAATCTTGCATCTGCCCATAGTCCTTGGGTTTTTATAAGGTGGCTTGACCCAGGGACCATTTAGTGTAAATGTTGGGTCCATTAAAAGCCCATGGTGATGGACTCAGGGGTTCACTGTTTCCTACAGTGAATTCGGCCAGGCCTTGTAACAGAGGCTGGGCTGAACCCATGTGGTTGATGTGTAGATCAATGTTTGGATCCCACGCCATACAAGGATACCCAACTGGACAGCAGTTTGGAGGATAAGTGAGCACATGGACTTAATGGGCCTAAAGCCCAATTCGAACTGGTTTAATATGATTAATTAAAGAGGGGCGGTTTTGGGATTTAGATCAGCAAATAGGATAAGGAGTTATTCCTATCCACTCAGAAAGTCTAGATCCAAATAAAGATTTGGATTAGGAAACTCCTAATAAGATTAGGAGGGCTGATGTTTATTTGCAGATAAGATAAGGGATTATCCTTATCTCTTAAAGAGAGTCCAGATCCAAATACAAGATTTGGATTAGAAAACTTCTAATGGGATTAGGAGAACCTCTCTTTAAGGCTATAAATAGAGGAGAACGGTGAACCCCAATTTACCCCAATTAGATTATAGATTCAAGAGAGAAGATAGCTCCATTGAGACTGACACCATCTTCTGCTCTTGCCTCCTTCTATTGCTGCCACCATAGCCAGTTCGATCTCCACCTATAGGAGCAATCAAGAAACGTTCTTGATATCAGTTTTTTGTGAAAAACTGATCTGAAGTTGTGCTCACTCACCCTCCATTGAATTCTTGCTGAAGAGTTCGGTTCTTGCTGAAGAACCACCTGCTGATTCTACTCCACCCTACGCGTGTCATCTTCAATGTTGGGCGTGAACACCTTTGTTGGGAGTTACCGCTACTCTGTATCAGGTATATCCCTCTCCTACCTTTTGGTTTCAAATCTGGTCCAGTTTAGGATTGATCCTTGAAAATGCAGTTTTCTAAAATAGGGAATGTGATTCCCATATGGGAGAGAAAAATTTTGAAATTTTGCCCAATCTACCTGCAGGGTACGGCAATCCATATGATGGATCTCTCATCCCTTCATTAGGATCACCCTAGAGCCATCATAACCCTTCATTCTAAACCCTAGGGCACCCAAATTTTTGCTAAAACCTAGCTGCCGCCCCCCTCTTTCTGTCTAATTCCAGTTATAGCCACCCTTCTCTAAAAAAAGGACCACAGGGGCCCTGGAGAAAGGGTTGGTCAATTCACCCAAGTAAGAAGGAAGGGTGATCTTGAGAAGTTCAAGGGTAAAGGAAGAGGAGGACGCCCAAGCAAGAGGAGGGGTTCCTATTTGTAGTTCGCCAACACCGCTACTACCACCTCTGGATTTGAGTCCCAACCATATTTTCTTCAGTTTTAGAATTACTTTCTGTTCTTTAATTTCTAGTTTAATTTTTCCTTCCTGCAAATTTATTTTTATCAGATTTAATTTGTGTTTTATTTCTTTTCTGTAGATCTGAAATTCGGCCAGGTAAAATGGAAGGCCTACCTCGAGAAGTTCGAGGGTGGAAGGAGAGATCCAGAAACTACTACCTCGGATCGGATTCTCAAACATTTTTATTTTGTTTCTTTTATTTAGTTGTTTATGTTACTTATTTATTTTTATGCACTTGTTATTCTCAGTACTATTCAAATTTGATTTTAATGAATTCCATTTTTTTAATTAATTAATTTTTTATTTCCGCAACTCCCACATGCGTTCTCTTCTCCCGGATCTAAGTACATGATTATTTGTTCCCTCACTTCCCTGTGGATACGACCCGTTCTCACCCATTTACTACGTTAGTTGTTGTTTGAGAATCGGTAAAATTCTATAAATGTTTAAACTGGTGTTCCAGAGTGTTTAACGATGCATTCCCGGACACACTAACGAGCTGCCTAGCGTCCTATGGGCCTGCATGACCACCATCAAAACTGCGACAAGTGAGACACCATTCAACCTGACCTATAGTATGGAGGCCGTCATCCCAGCCGTGATCAAAGTACCAACCTTGCAGCTAGAGGTGTATGATGAGGAGGCCAATGACGATGAGCTATGGATGAACCTCGATCTGATCAAAGAAGTATGCAGCCTAGCCTTTATCCGGACTATAGCCTACCAATAGTGGGTAGCTTGGTACTACAATGCTTGAGTCAAGTGACGCCAATTCCGAGTTGGCGGCCTTGTGCTCTGGAAGGTGATGGTACCTCAGCCTGTTGTAGGTAAGCTTGGACCGAACTGGGAGGGTACGCACATGGTAAGATGAGTATATGGTGAAGGGACATACGAGCTCGAGACATTGGAAGGGAGGTAGGTGCCCCATGCCTGGAATGTTGACAACCTGAGAAGATACTACCTGTGAGATCGGGAACCAAACCACTGGCAAATTTTGCTAAGTCCAAATGACCACACGCTTAGGTGATCTGGTCAGGCCGCATGTCGGCTAAATAATATAATGGAGAGTGGACCATGAGTCGCTCCTAAAGCCTAAGGGCCATGGTGCTGAGTCAATAGTAACCTCAGCGCTAAACACAAATAAGACCCAGTCGCTTTCTAAGCATATGGGCAACATAGGCAAACTTAAACTTATGCCTCACCGGTGCACAAGCATGTTGGGAACATAGCCTACAATGTCTGCTCCCCTCAGCTTACAGTAACTTCTGGTTATTTCTTAGTGTGCCTAGTTTGAAGCTCGACACTTCGGGGTAACCTACACTCAGAAAAATTCTCTTGTTCATGGATTCATTGTACGCAAGACACGAGATGGCAAAAAAGGGGATTTCATTTCTTCAAAAAGGATGACTTGTACATTCAACAAGAAAAAAAGAGAAAAAAGAGAAAATATTCTACTGAACTGAGCTCAGAGACATAGCATACATCGTGTATACAAGCAGGTCCAAAGAAAAGAGGTAGAAAGTTAGTCTTCTTGGGGATCCTCGCCCCCACCTTCGATGTTCTCGGAGACAAGGTGAAGATCACTGACCTGGAAGCTAGCGCACAACCTTCAGAACGTGAAAATCCGAAATAAGACAAGGCGAAAGAAACCCCAAGGCCCTTATTTATAGCCACAGTAGTCAATCTTGGATGGCTCTGATCAATGTGATCCGATGGCTCTTGTAAAAACCACTTGCATGGCTCTCGGGGCCAAAATCGGTTGAGCACGTGTTTTCATGTTCGTAGAGTTTGTAACCCGCGTGACGTCCATGTGTCCCCAATGTGCGACCTAGTTCTATGGTTGAACTGGTTGGGTTATTATGGTCTGACCTCTAGACCAGACCTCGGCCAGGGAGAAAACTAGGACAAATCCACCTAAGCTCGTCATGAACTCCCCACACAAAGTCAAGGCACCTGGCACAGGGAGTGGGGGCAATTGATGAGGGGTGATTTGGCCCGACCTACTAATGAGCGGGCACATGAACACGACTCGCTGATTGGACATTGACAAGACACTTCCTGCCACCTCAGCAGGACAGGTCACCTCGGGCACCTCGGCCAGGACCGAGGACCGAGTAGCTCGTTATGGCCCGACCCTGCCAATGTGACTCATAGCAGACTTCTAGAAGCAAGCCAGTTGTTTCCGAGCTCTTTGGGATCACGTCGAATGTCTGTAGGCCTTATCCTCATTCTGCCCAGATCACGCGGACACGATAAGCCACCTCCTAGTGTAGAATGGACTCCTAATTGTTAGACAGTTTTGTATGCCCTTAGCTTCAATCAGAATGATGTACTTTATGAGTTTATTGTAAATGAATAAAGATACATATTTGATTCATGTCCCCTTGGTATGTTTTTGTGTAATACCCTTAAACTGGACACTTAATGAGACTCGTGTTAGTTTAGAATGTTCACAGCTAGTGGGTCGGTCTGGGGAGACCTATCCTGACAAGGCTGACACTGTAGTGCCACCAAGTCGGTTGGGGTGGCCTGTCTTAGCTGCTAGGGTGAGACCCTAGGCACATACAGTGTAGGATTAATTGAATCTTTGAACTGGACCAGATTTCCAGTATTGCCCTGGACCTTGGAGATTGATGGGCAAAACTGGAAAGTTACACCCGACCCCTAGACTCGATTATGATACTGCACTAGGTGTCGGATTGGGCTATCTTTGATGTACCAATCAGTGAGATCCTTAGCGGGGGTCAAAACCTGGGTATGTTGGGACAGTCCGAGAATTCATCTGAGTGGTTGATCATAGTGACAGGATCAGCCCCTTTGTCGGACAAAGGTAATGATCGGGGATGCACTCTCACTGATGGAAACCAAGACTGCCGGCAGCCGATTTCAACCGTTGAGATTTGTTTTGCAAAATATATTTTATATAAGATATAAAAGTATATATATGGTTTCTAAAATGTTTGCAAGAAGGTTTTAATTCCCGGGATCCATATGAGTGGAGAGTGCAACACTGTTCCTTGCAGCCGAGGGAGAGGTCCTCTCTTGTCGAGCAGTGTATGATCATTATGGGCTGAGAGGTTAAGTGTAAGACCATTGAGGATAATACCCGATGGGCTAATCTTGCATCTGCCCATAGTCCCAGGGTGTTACAAGGTGGCTTGGCCTAGGGACCTCTTAGGGTAAGTGTTGGGCCCGTAGAGCCCATTTGATGGGTTTCAGGGGGTGCACTGTCTTTAACAGTGTATTCAGCCAGGCCTTGTAACAAAGGCTGGGCCGAACCCATGTGGCTGATGTGTAGATCAATGCTTGGGTCCCACGCCATACAAGGAAGCCCAACTGGGCAGCAGTTAAGAGGGTTAAGTGAGCACATAAGCTTAATGGGCCTAAAGCCCATTTCGAACTGGGCTGTTTATTTAGTTAATAAAGGGGCGAAATCTGAAGTGGTTCAGCTAATAGGATTGGGCTTAGACCCTATCCACTTAGAGAGTCCAAGATTTAGATCTTGAAACCTCCTAATCAGATTAGGAGATGGCTGATCTGATCTCTAGATAAGATAAGGATTATCCCTTATCACTTAAAGGGACTTCTAACCCAAATGTGATTTGGATTAGCAACTCCTAATCTGATTAGGAGCTGATCCCTTTATGATTATAAAAGAAGAAGGGGGCGGCAGCATAAAACACACACAGATCATCAGGTTTTCTTTAGTGCTGAAATCAAGAAGAGAGAATTCTGCTCCCTGCAAATACTCTCTTGCCGCCTCCCTGTTCTTGCCGCCTTGTTTGCCAGTTCGATCTCCACTTGTGGGAGAAGTCAAGATTGGATCTTGACATCAGTCCTTTGAGAAAGGATTGAAAGGAAGCTGTGCTCATGTACCATCTTGTTGATTCTTGCGAAGGACAGAGTTCTTGGAGAAGAACACTGCTGATTCTGCTCCACCTGCACTGCGCCATCTTCAGTGGGAGCAGTCTTTGGATCCTTCCTTGGGCGTGAACACCTTCGTTTGGAGATATTACTTCTTCGTATCAGGTATAATCCTTCCCACTCCTTTTTGGTTCAGATCTGGTTCAGTTTATGGTTCAGAATTGATCCTTGAAAATATGATTTTCTAAATGGGGAATACAATTCCCAGATGAAGGGAGAGAAAAATTTTTGAAATTCGCCCCTTATTCCGCAATCTTTTGGGCGTCCATAGGATGGATCTCTCATCCCTTCAGTGGTATCAGAGCCATGGTTCAAATCTTGAACCATCTAGTTTCAGATCTGAACCTGCGCAAATGGGCAGAAGGTGTTCTACCCGATTTGCGCAGATATGGGTTTTGGGAAATTTTGTTCCCAAAATTAATGGGCGAATAATCTGAAATTAATTTTATATAAATCTGATTATTATTTACAATTGTTCTTTATGATTTTCTAGATTTATGGGCTGTTCGTACAAGAGGAGATCGAAATCTTGGTTTGCGCAGGGAACCTGCAAGATTTGCAGTTTCTTGATTTATTTATTACATTTGGTCTATAAATAATTTTTTTTATTTTCTAGACTCAATGTATAGGTATTCGATCTGATGTAATTATTAATAGAAATAGGATTTCTATTTATTTTAATTATGGATCGAAGATGGCGGCGCAGAAAGGGAGATTTCGCAGAGAAGAAGATTTCACAGATGGGAGAATCGCCATCTGCGATTTGCAGTTTGTGAAACTGCATTCTATGATCTAACCTCTGTTTTGCAGGATGGATTGTGCGAACAGCCCTGATTTACTAATTGTTGTTTTTCTTTTATCAGTAATTAATTTCAGATTATTTTCTTGAATTAAAGATTTAATTAAAGATCCAACCCTAGACCCATTCGAACCAAGATTGGTTCAAACTGTTTGGACTGAATCTAGGGTTTAATCAAGGCTGAAAGTCAGCCCTAATTTCCCACTAATGGGCCTAAGGATTGATATTTAATTAAATGGTTAATTCGGCCCAACCTATAAAGGCCCAGTTTTAAACAGTTAAAACTGCTAAAAGCCCACCTAACCCTTAAAAGCTATATGGGTTGAACCATTCGGCCCATATACCTAGATAATAATAATGGTTAATATTAAAAATGGGCTTCAAATGGGCTTTACAGATAATTAATTGATTGGATCAATTTATCCCTGCATGTGATGTATGGATGTGTGATGTGCTACGTACATGGGTCATAAATACTTGGCCCATGCTCAATCGACAGTGGCTCTTCCGCACACCATGGCTGAATGCACATCATTGCCATGGTGTCCCTTTTGGTCATTGGATGACCTCCCTCAGTGGTGGGCCCCACACCTCATCATGAGGTCTCGTGCGGAACCCTAGCCGATTTAGGCCCACAAAAATCTGGCTTTATGAAAGTCAGTGGGAGCCACTTTGGTTTGACCTAAAGATAGAACTAGGGCGTAATTATCTGTTCCCTCCAGATAATATGAGTGCATGTGATAGGGAGATTCATAGGATGAACTCTCTAAAGGCCTTCCATCATTAGCACGAGGATGGGTCCTTCAGTAATGAGGAAACGCACCAGAAAATGGGCTATCCATTTGCTCTTGGGCTTGTCTAAGCGTTTCATAAGATGATAGGGGCGTCATAGACCGATGTGGGAGGGGCTTCACCAGAAAATGGGAACTCTCTCACGGTACCTTGGCGTTCACGAATATGATGGGTAAGCACCTCACTGGACAGAAAGGTTTACCTGAAAATGGCTCTGAACCTTGTCTGACAGAGGCCAAAGGGAAAACTCATATGATAAGTGGATATGATCCTTCACAGAAAGGTGGTGGGGTTATGCAACTGAAACAGCTGGCTTCATGCACCCTATATGATTTACCACATTTCCAGAGACAATCCATGGTCTCCGTCACTGAGAAAGGAGGGAAATCTCAGAGACGAATAAATGGAAATGGATCGTAGATTAAAATCCATATCTATGAAATGAACATGAATCAAATTAGGTCGTGGACTGATGTTTTCTCTTTTATCAGAAAATGGCAAACAGATCCTTTGCAAAGCTACTTGATGACAACAAGTTGAAGGGCCCAAACTATGCTGACTGGTATAGAAACCTTATGCTGGTCCTTGCTTCTGAAAAACTTGACAAAGTGGCAAAGAATCCTGCCCCGGAGCGTCCGGGAGATAGGGCTTCTGAGGCCCGAAGGAGAGACTATCAAGAATGGGAGGAGAAAAACTCCCTTGCTCGGTGTTACACCATTGCCTCCTTGGACAATCCGATACAGAGGCAGTTCGATCAGATCGAACTTGCCAAAGACATATTGGATAGTCTCAGGACAATGTATGAAGAGCAGAATCGTTCTACTCGACAAAAGGTCTTGAAACAGTTCATGACCACACAAATGTCCAAGGGTCAACAAGTTCACGACCATTGTCTTCGGATGATGGGATACATCAATGAACTAGAGGCTCTTGGATCCGGGCTGGACCTTGCAACCCAGATAGATGCTATCCTTAACTCTTTGCCTCCTTCCTTTAATTCGTTCATCATGAACTATAACATGAACAAGCTGAATGTCAGCTTACAAGAGCTCAGCAATATGTTGCAAAGAGCTGAAGAACTGATTAAAAAGGATGAGCCTGTAGCCATGCTTGTTGAATCTGGCAAGACAGGCAAGAGAAAAAGGAAGGCAAAGAAGCCTCAGAAGAAAGCCACTAAAAGCAAGAAGCAGAAGAAAGACAAAGCATTGGATGCCTGTCACTTCTGCAAGAAGACCGGCCACTGGAAAAGGAATTGTCCTGCCTACCTGGAATCCAAGAAAGGTAACTTCGAAACTTGTGTTATAGAAACCAATTTGTTAGTAGCTTCTGCGTCCTGGTGTATTGACTCCAGGGCTTCAACTCATGCGTGTAACTCACTGCAGGGGTTCAAGGTAAGCAGAAGGCTGAGTGAAGGAGAAGTCACACTCTACTTGGGGACTACTGCAACTGTTGCAGCCGCGGCCATAGGAACCGTGGAATTATATTTTAGAGAAGGAATAATTATACTGAAAGATTGTCTTTATGTACAAAATTTGAGAAGAAATTTGATTTCTGTCTCAAAACTGTGTGCAGATGGTTATTCTGTCTTCTTTAGTAATATGATTACTATTAAAAGAAACAACAGATTCATCGCATACGGGGAACTGGAGAACGGTCTCTATGTTCTACATCCTTCTCTACAAACTAACATAACCGAAACTATGTCGGCTGAAATCCCCAAGAAGAGAGCCCGTGATACAGTTAATCCCACGTGTCTGTGGCATTACCGACTTGGCCACATCGGTGTTGACCGAATCACAAGGTTGGTAAAGGATGGTCCTTTGGATTTTCTAGCTGTAGAAGATCTTCTCACCTGTGAGCCTTGCTTACAAGGCAAGATGACGAAATGGCCATTTAACGGTAAGCCTGAAAGATGTACAAGCACACTTGACCTAATACATACTGATGT
This sequence comes from Nelumbo nucifera, assembly GCF_055504915.1. Lineage (NCBI taxonomy): Eukaryota > Viridiplantae > Streptophyta > Magnoliopsida > Proteales > Nelumbonaceae > Nelumbo > Nelumbo nucifera. Next base: position 65,319,066 of record NC_142652.1, read on the forward strand.
ATGTGGTCCCCTGAGTGTTAGGACACGAAATCAACACGTGTATTTCATCACCTTCACAGATGATTTTTCACGATATGGTTACGTGTACCTAATGAGACACAAGTCTGAATCCTTTGAAAAGTTCAAAGAGTTTAGACATGAGGTCGAGAAACAGTTAGGGAGAGAAATTAAAGCCCTTCGATTAGATCGAGGTGGCGAATATCTCTCTGACGAATTCAGGGACTACTTAAAGGACAATGGGATAGTATCACAATTAGCTCCTCCTGCTACACCACAACTTAACGGTGTTTCAGAGAGGTGGAATAGGACCTTATTAGATATGGTCCGGTCGCTTCTCATACACTCAGAGTTACCCACATCCTTTTGGGGTTACGCATTAGAGACTGCGATTTATGTGCTGAATTGGGTTCCAACCAAATCGGTTCCGAATACTCCATATGAACTTTGGACCGGAAAGAAACCAAGTGTCAGACACTTGAAGATTTGGGGTTGTCCAGCACACGTTAAAAGAACGAGTGCAGACAAGTTGGAATCTAAGACCAGCCGTTGCCTATTTGTAGGCTACCCAAAAGGCTATGTAGGTTACCTTTTCTATGACCCAAGTGAGCAGAAAGTGTTCTGCAGTCAAAATGCACAATTCTTGGAAACCGACTATATCCTGGACACCCATCGTCAGGAAGTTGTTCTTGATGAGGAGAACTCAGGAGCAGTGGGAGATGTCCCACAAGTTCCAGGTAGTGACCAACTTAGAAGATCTACTCGGGCATCCAGACCACCAGTCCGTTATGGTTATGATCAGGATAGTTACCTGGTGGAAACCTTGACTAGTGAGGAGGATCCCGTGACTTACGCGGAAGCTATGTTGGACATAGATTTCCAGAAGTGGGTGGAGGCCATGAGAGCAGAGATGGACTCAATGGAGGCCAATGGAGTCTGGATTCTAGTAGATCCACCCTTCGGGGTAAAAGCAATCGGTTGCAAATGGATTTACAAGAGGAAGAAGGGCCCCGATGGCAGGATTGAGACCTTCAAAGCTCGTCTTGTGGCGAAAGGGTACACTCAGAAAGAAGGCATCGATTATGAGGAAACCTTTTTGCCTGTGGCATGCTTAAATCCATTAGGATCCTGCTAGCTGTAGCAGCATACCATGATTATGAGATTTGGCAGATGGATGTCAAAACTGCATTCCTGAATGGAGATCTTACTAAAGATATCTATATGCAGCAGCCGCAAGGCTTCATTGCTGCAGGTCAGGAAAACATGGTATGTAAACTTAATAGATCCATTTATGGACTTAAGCAAGCTTCTAAAAGTTGGAACATCCGTTTTGACTCTGCTGTCAAATCGTTTGACTTTGAGCAGAATCCGGATGAACCCTGTGTCTACAGGAAGTTCAGTGGAGATAAGGTTACCTTCTTGGTTCTATATGTAGATGACATTCTACTCATTGGGAATGATGTAGGAATGCTAACTACGGTGAAAGTATAGCTTTCACAGCAATTCTCTATGAAAGATCTTGGAGAAGCCTCCTATATACTGGGTCTTCGACTCTATAGAGATAGATCGAAGTGGATAATAGGATTATCCCAATCTGCTTACATTGATAAAATAGTCAAAAGATACAGCATGGAAAGCTCCAACAAAGGAAATGTTCCTTTCAGGCATGGAGTCACTCTCTCCAAGAAGATGTCTCCCAAGACTTCTGAGGAGATTGATGGCATGAAAGACGTTCCCTATGCCTCTGCCATAGGGAGCATCATGTATGCCATGCTGTGCACTCGTCCTGACATTGCTCAGGCAGTGAGTGTAGTAAGCAGATTTCAGGCCAACCCAGGGCAGGAGCATTGGACTGCTGTGAAAAACATACTTAAGTACCTTCGAAGGACAAAAGAGTTTTGTCTGGTGTTCAACGGTAGCTCACTACAAATCCAAGGGTTTACAGATGCCGATTTCCAGTCAGACCCAGATGATAGAAAGTCTACATCTAGATATGTTTTCACGATACGATCGTGTGCTGTTTGCTGGAAAAGCAGCAAACAGGGGTCCACTGCAGACTCCACGACCGAGGCCGAATACATTGCCGCAAGTGAGGTTGCCAAAGAAGCTGTGTGGATGAAGAAGTTCGTTCACGAGTTAGGAGTTTTTCCGTCCAGCACATCACCCATCCCATTGTTGTGTGACAACAATGGAGCCATTGCTCAGGCTAAGGAGCCACGAGTCCACTCGAAGTCGAAGCACATCGAGAGGAAGTACCACGTACTGCGGAAGATTGTTGGTAGAGGGGACGTCCTGATTCAGAAGGTAGCGTCAGCGGAAAATGTAGTAGACCCATTGACAAAGCCACTATCACAGAAAGTGTTTGAGAAACACGTGGAAAGCATGGGACTCCGGCTAGTACCTGATTGGACCTAAGTGCAAGTGGGAGCTGTTAGACAGTTTTGTATGCCCTTAGCTTCAATCAGAATGATGTACTTTATGAGTTTATTGTAAATGAATAAAGATACATATTTGATTCATGTCCCCTTGGTATGTTTCTATGTAATACCCTTAAACTGGACACTTAATGAGACTCGTGTTAGTTTAGAATGTTCAGAGCCAGTGGGTCGGTCTGGGGAGACCTATCCTGACAAGGCTGACACTGTAGTGCCTCCAAGTCGGTTGGGGTGGCCTGTCTCAGCTGCCAGGGTGAGACCCTAGGCACATACAGTGTAGGATTAATTGAATCTTTGAACTGGACCAGATTTCCAGAATTGCCCTGGACCTTGGAGATTGATGGGCAAAACTGGAAAGTTACACCCGACCCCTAGACTCGATTATGATACTGCACTAGGTGTCGGATTGGGCTATCTTTGATGTACCAATCAGTGAGATCCTTAGCGGGGGTCAAAACCTGGGTATGTTGGGACAGTCCGAGAATTCATCTGAGTGGTTGATCATAGTGACAGGATCAGCCCCTTTGTCGGACAAAGGTAATGATCGGGGATGCACTCTCACTGATGGAAACCAAGACTGCCGGCAGCCGATTTCAACCGTTGAGATTTGTTTTGCAGAATATATTTTATATAAGATATAAAAGTATATATATGGTTTCTAAAATATTTGCAAGAAGGTTTTAATTCCCGGGATCCATATGAGTGGAGAGTGCAACACTGTTCCTTGCAGCCGAGGGAGAGGTCCTCTCTTGTCGGGCAGTGTATGATCATTATGGGCTGAGAGGTTAAGTGTAAGACCATTGAGGATAATACCTGATGGGATAATCTTGCATCTGCCCACAGTCCCTGGGTGTTACAAGGTGGCTTGGCCCAGGGACCTCTTAGGGTAAGTGTTGGGCCCGTAGAGCCCATTTGATGGGTTTCAGGGGGTGCACTGTCTTTAACAGTGTATTCGGCCAGGCCTTGTAACAAAGGCTGGGCCGAACCCATGTGGCTGATGTGTAGATCAATGCTTGGGTCCCATGCCATACAAGGAAGCCCAACTGGGTAGCATTTAAGAGGGTTAAGTGAGCACATAAGCTTAATGGGCCTAAAGCCCATTTCGAACTGGGCTGTTTATTTAGCTAATAAAGGGGTGAAATCTGAAGTGGATCAGCTAATAGGATTGGGCTTAGACCCTATCCACTTAGAGAGTCCAAGATCTAAATAAGATTTAGATCTGGAAACCTCCTAATCAGATTAGGAGATGGCTGATCTGATCTCCAGATAAGATAAGGATTATCCCTTATCACTTAAAGGGACTTCTAACCCAAATGTGATTTGGATTAGCAACTCCTAATCTGATTAGGAGCTGATCCCTTTAAGATTATAAAAGAAGAAGGGGGCGGCAGCCTAAAACACACACAGATCATCAGGTTTTCTTTAGTGCTGAAATCAAGAAGAGAGAATTATGCTCCCTGCAAATACTCTCTTGCCGCCTCCTTGTTCTTGCCGCCTTGTTTGCCAGTTCGATCTCCACTTGTGGGAGAAGTCAAGATTGGATCTTGACATCAGTCCTTTGAGAAAGGATTGAAAGGAAGCTGTGCTCACGTACCATCTTGCTGATTCTTGCGAAGGACAGAGTTCTTGGAGAAGAACACTGCTGATTCTGTTCCACCTACACTGCGCCATCTTCAGTGGGAGCAGTCTTTGGATCCTTCCTTGGGCATGAACACCTTCGTTGGGAGATATTACTTCTCCGTATCAGGTATAATCCTTCCCACTCCTTTTTGGTTCAGATCTGGTTCAGTTTATGGTTCAGAATTGATCCTTGAAAATATGATTTTCTAAATGGGGAATACGATTCCCAGTTGAAGGGAGAGAAAAATTTTTGAAATTCGCCCCTTATTCCGCAATCTTTTGGGGCGTCCATAGGATGGATCTCTCATCCCTTCACTAATAGCACGGGCCAAAGATCTCAGAGATGTTTCATGTGACTTACGACAGCTTACCTATATAAGGGCATCTACCCCAGTGACACAAGGTATGCACTATTTATTTCTCTATAGCCTACTAGCTATCTAACTTTCAGCTCACACACAGATAGTACTAACTTAAGCATCGGAGCACCCACACTGGGTAAGCCACCCCGGGTCCTCTGAGCATTCCTCTCTTGCAGTTCAACCGGCCAGCAAAGCATATCGACGTCCGAGCTGCCTTTCAGTTAGGAGCTTCCAAATTGTGCACCATCATAGTCATTTCGTTTCCATATTCTCATGTATTAAACATAACTTTGTGCATTAAAAGGCCTGATCCAACTCAGTCCTTTTGCAAGTAGGGTTGCAAGTCAGGATAGGTTAGGTTGGGTTGAGGTCAATCATACCCAATTTGAGTTGTTGAACCCCAAATCCTAACCCTAACCCCAGGGATGTCAATAGGTCAGGTACGACATAGGCTTGTCTCAACCCTAACTTGACCCTCTAGTGTCCCAACCAAAACCCACCTAACACATAGGATATCAATTGTATTTTTGACATGCTTTGAAAACCTAAAAGCCATTAAAATATGTTGGAATTTGTTTTATAGGTTCTTGGGTATCGCTTTTTCCATTAAAAAAAGAAGAAAACTAAAATCAACATGTAAAGAAATCCTAAACTTTAATGCTATGAAATAGAAGTAAAAAAATTACAAGAATTCTATGTATATATGCAGGGGTATCATGATTTGATAGGGTGGGTCAGCCAAAACCCAAACCTGATTCGGTTAAAAAAATCAAAAACCCTAATCCAACCCTATAGGATCGGGTCAAGCCGGGTTTATTGTTTACCCAACCCTAATACTTCATGTTGGGTTTGGATTAGTCTCAGGTTAGCTTAACTTTTCTATTTTGTTTTGCCAAATGTACTTATTTTCTAGGCTTTAAGGGTTCTTGTTATTTCAATATTAGCATTATGTGCGAAAGAACATGGTTATCATATTTTAGAAAGGCAAGGGGATGGCCCTAGGCCTTAAAAAGTCCCACGATCTCTATTGATATTCCACTTATATTCCTCCATCCATATTTTTTAACTTTTGGTCGTCCTAATCCTTGTTCACAATTCATTACCTTTTGGTCCCTACTAACATAAAATCTTGGTTCCGCACTTGGATATACACATACACTAGAAGGTGATCATGGGAAATCCAAAAATTGATTAATTTTTTGATTGATAATGAAAAAAAGTTGAATATCAGAAAAATAAAAAATTATTGCTATTAATTTAAAAATCATAAAATTCTAAGATCTCTATTATTGCTTTTTTGTTGTTAATAAAAAATTCTAGTAATAAGTTGATGTTAATTTGATGTCAATCAATGATCGAGATTTAATTTTTCATAGAATTAATAGAGAAGTCATTGTGTTGATTAACAAAAAAAAATCAAGAGAAAAATCTTTATATTTTTTCATGTTAATTAAAATTAATATTGTTACTCTTAAGTGAAATATTAATAGTTTTAGTAGGAATGTGATGAGAATGAAAAATATCATATTTTTTCTCCCTTAATATTTAGTCTTTTATACTTATTTGATGCCCAAATGCACTCATTATTCTTATATTTTGATTTAGGGCACAAATGGAGGCGTTAAGTGAAAAACAAGGCTAATCGGGTAATTCTGGATAATTTCGGCACCGCGTCGTAATTTGGGCATAACTCTTTCATCCGAACTCCGATTGAGATAATTCAAGATGAGTTAGAACGAAAAGGAACAGTTCTACAACTTTTATGTTTTGAGTTTTGATAGATACTGACTGCATCAAGTACGACATTAGGTTCGAAATAGCTGAAACCGCATTGCTGACGTGCTGGAAAAATTGCTTAGCCTGCAAGTTTTCATATGCGAAATCACCACTCTCCCACTTACATTAGAACTTTGTTTCATCCTATTTTTGAATTTTTTCTTGACAGTCAGACTTGGAGACTATTATCTAGAGAAATTTTAGGAGATTTTGTAGGCTTCTCTTGGGGGAAGTAGAAAGAAAGAAAAGAAGAGGAAAAAAACAAGAAAGAAAGCAATCAGACCTAGGGCTGCCGCACCTCTCTTCTCTTCTCTTCTCTCTTCTCTGATTTTTCTTGAGTTTTCACCATGACCATGCATGGCTAATTCTGATACTTGGTTGAAGGAAACAGAAGCCTCAGAATCAACAAAACTGTGAGATCTAATTTGATTATTATTGTTTGATTTATACTTTAAATATCGAATGTTCTTCTTTGTTTATGTTCATAATTGTTTTGTCTTATTGCTAGGAGGCCTACTAGTTTATTATTCGTTGCAATCTACTGCTACGTTAGATATCAGATCCGTAATTGTTTGATCCCTCTAATCTGCGAAGCAACTAGGGTTTAATGATTTGCTGTGTCAGAAATTGTTAGATCTTAGGAAGAACACTCGACTGAATTAAATGCATCCGCTTGTGCTTGTGTTGTTTAGCTTCATCGATCTCTAATGCTTAAGGCTACTGCTGGATTAAATCTTGAATGCTTGTTTAGGGGTTGTTCAGTAGTAAGGGTTAAGAGGATCAATTGTTTTCTGATTAACTGAGATTAGGGAGATGCAGGAAAATAATTCCTACGATGAATATTCAAAGTCTAAATTGATTTATCTTTGCATCGATGAGCAATAGTGAATTTCTGATGGTGGATGTTGACTTAGACCAAGACTCATTATTTTGAATAATTTCACTACTTTGAATTGCATTGTTTCTCATTTGATTTTCATTCTTTTTAATTCTGATTTTCTTTCTTTTTAATTCTGGTTCGTTACATACAACCCCCCTCCATCTTTGTTCACGCAGCACACAGACTAGGTTAGATACTCTCTGTGGGAACGATCCTTATTCGCACTACTGCATTTATTTTTAGGAGTATAGGTATTATTTTTTGGTGCCTACAACACCACGCCAAATTTTGGCACCGTTGTCGAGGAGTTTTTCTAATCGGTTTTTGTGCTTCTTGTGATCATTGTTTCGTTTCTTGAAATTTTTGATAAAAATATATATAGATCACTTTGATTGTTTGTGTTTTAGCGTAGAATATTTAATGTTTTATTTATTTATTTATTTTCATCATTCTAGATTTCTTTCTTATGGTATGTCATTCATGGGTTATTAGGGTTTCCTTGATTTATGTCTGTAACTCAATTTTCTAAGCAAGGTGATTTGCAGTACGATCCAGAAATGGAGGGAACTTTGCACAGGTTAAGGAGGGAAGCTCGGAGTCATTCTGAAGAGAACGATCCAGCTTTTGATTCCTTATCTATTAGTGGTTCTGATTTGAGAGAGGAGGACATCATGGCTGGAAACTGAACTTTGAAAGAGCTTGCCGCACCTGATTTGAATCAGCAACCCTTATGCATAACTTTTCCTACTTTAGATGTTGATGCTACTTTTGAATTAAAATCTGGACTAATACATCGATTACCCACTTTTCATGGTCTTGCAGGTGAGGATCCTCACAAGCATTTGAAGGAGCTGCAAGTGGTATGCACGAGTATGAAACCCATGGGGGTGAGTGAAGAACAAATTAAATTAAGAGCCTTTCCGTTTTCTTTGAAGGATTCGACTAAGGATTGGCTTTATTATCTTACCACATGGAATGAGATGAAGAGGCTATTTTTAGAGAAATGTTTCCCAGCTTCAAGGGCGGCCAACATTAGAAAATAAATTTGTAGTGTAAGGCAGTACAACGGGGAGTCCCTACATGAATACTGGGAATGTTTTAAAAAATTATGTGCAAGCTGCCCCCATCATCAAATTAGTGAGCAGCTACTTATCCAGTAATTCTATGAGAGACTTCAACATACTGATAGGAGCATGATTGATGCTGCTAGTGGAGGAGCTTTAGTGGACAAAACTCCCGAGGCGGCCAATTCTCAATAATTTGGATATAGGCTTGACCTTCCATCCAAGCATGCTAATGTGGTAAATATCTCTTCCCTTGAACAACAAATTGCGAGTCTAACTTCTCTTGTTCATCAAATGGCTG